>NC_048599.1:5413644-5511144 GCF_003668045.3 Cricetulus griseus | reverse complement strand
TGTGTGTGTGTGTGTGTGTGTGTGTGTGTGTGTGTGTGTGTGTGTGTGTGTGTGTTCTCTTCTCTTTGGGAGGCTCAAAGAACTAAGATGAGCTCATCTTAGTTTAACTAGCTACATTTGCAGTGACTTTATCTAGTTAAGTGTGTGTTTAAAGGAACAGGAGGTTGGGCTTTGACAATTTTTGGGGGGGCGGGGGTTGGATCACAGTTCAATCCCTAGTGTCTTTTCTCAGGTCTAAAAAGCCATGACATGCCCAGCTGTGGCTCTGACGGCACACATGGTGCATGATGACCATGGCCACCATACTCAGAGGTGGGGTTACCACCCCAAAGGGCTGTGCTCTTGAGAAGCCTCCCTTCCAGGCTGGGAACCTCACGGAATGCCATACCTTGGGCCTGGCTCAGGCTCCAAGAGGCTGGCTCTGGGGAGTCAGCACCATGGTGGTCAGATGGCTACTGGCTCAGATCTCCACCTGGAGGCTCTCAGAAAGAAGAGAGTCCCCACGTGGCAGGAGCTTGTCTGCTGGGGCTCCTAGCCCTGATTGTAGGGGATGCCCGGGTACTGAGGGAATTCTGTACCCTGGTGTCGGTGCCTATCAGCCACGGGAGCCGTTTTGGGGAGGAGGAGTGCAGGCCCATGCTCAGGACTGGGACAGGCAGAGGCTGTAGGCGGGGCTGGGGCTGGGGCTGGGGCTGGGGCGGGGCTGAGGCTGTGGGGGCTGGGCTGGGACTGGGGCGGGGCTGGGGCGGGGCTGGGCGGGCTGGGCTGGGGCGGGGCTGGGGCTGTGGGCGGGACTGGGGCTGGGCTGGGGCTGGGGCCCCATTGGCAGAGCACTTGCCCATCATGCTCAAAGTCCCAGATTCTGTCCCTAGCAGGTGTAGAAACCAGGTGTACTACCTCAAGCCTGCAATACCAGCACTCTGGAGGCAGGAGGAAGAGAACAGGATTTCAAGGCTATGTAGTGAGTTTGAGGTCAGCCTGAGTTAGATGAACTCCCTCTTAAAGGGGAAGGGTTCCTGGATCTGTGTCAACTTCCAGCTAACAGGAGACCAGAGCATCCATTGCAGGCTCTTGAACATGGCACCCGCTGGACAGTGGCTGGGTCAGCAGGTTGTGGTGATAAATATGAATGAATGAGACTTCAGGAAAACTCGGGGGCTCCACGGTGACCCTCATGGGGCTTCCCCAGTGCTCACATCCAGTTTGCACCCATGAGGAGGAATGTGGGTGTGGTTCCTCTCACTCATCCAGGTCCTTGTGAGGAGAAAGTTTCAAGAGACTCAGGCCACAACTGAGCTGAGTCTTATGGTCAGGCTCAGTCATCCCAGCTGCCCAGGAGGCTGAAGCAGGAAGGTCACAAGTTCAAAGCCAGATTAGGCAATTGAGGAGACTCTGTCTCAAAATCAAAAGTGAAAAGAGATAGCTCCATGGTGATTCACTTGCCTAGCATATTTGAGGTCTTAGCTCTGTCCCCAGTCCCTGAAGGAAACAAGCTTAGTACATTCTCTTCTGCCCCATTTGTCCCTGTCAACATCTAGATGGCTTCATGTGTTTGTGCTGTGTAGAGTATGTGTGTTGCATTTGTCTCTCTGCATATGTGTGTATGCATGCAGAGACCAGAACTGGACAGCACGTCTTTCCCTCGATGGCTGTTTATTTTACTTTTTGAAACAAGGTGTCTCACCAAAACTAGAACTCACAAATTTGACTAGGCAAGGTGTCTAGAAGGCTTCAGGAATCCTCTTGTCTCTGTTAGCACCTTTGCCTCCCAGTTCTTGGTTTAAGATGTACCACAGTGCCTGGAATTTACATGGTGGTAGATTTGAACTCAGGTCCTCATGTCTGCTTGGCATCTTCCCAGCACCTGCTTAGATATCTTTAGCTAACATCTGAGAACCCCTTGCCGTGGTAGGAGTTGTCTGCCTTAGGGTATCTGTTGCTGTGCTAAACACCATGACCAAAGGCAGCTTGGGGAGGAAAGGGTTTATTTGGTTCACATATCCTGGGTCACAGTCCACTGAGGAAAGCAAAGGCAGGAACTCAAACAGGGCAGGAACCTGGGGGCAGAAGCTAAGGCAGAGACCATGGAGGAGTACTGCTTACTGGCTTCCTCCCATGGCTGGCTCAACCTCTTCATAGCACCTAGGACCACCAGCCCAGGGGTGGTACCACCCACTGTGGGATGGGCCCTCCGACATCAATGAGAAAATGAGCTAAAGGTCTACCTACAGCTGGATTTTATGGAGCATTTTCTCAATCGAGGTTCTCTCCTCTCAAATGACATAAAACTAGCCAGCATACTGTCTGTCTGCAATAACTTATTCAACTAGTCACTTATGTGCTTGGGTTGAAAGAACAAACTCGAGATATCCCTCTGGGTGTCTTGTTTCACTGCTCCGTCATCTTCCCCCACCCTCTTCTCCTGGGCTTCAGGCTGACCTCTGACACAAAATAATCTGCCCTGTGCTGGCTAGCATCTAATGAGACCCAAGCCCCAAGTCAATGGCCCAGTTGAAAATTGAAGTGGACAGCGCTCCAGGATTCAATTACCCAGGACTGTTGCAAACTTGACATTTAATCTATGGAAATCCACCTCTTTGTGGGTGTCCAAGAAGGCCCATAAATGTCACCACACCCTGTAAAATAACCATAGCATTTCCAAGGTCAAGACTAAGCTGGTGAACCCACGTGCATGATACTGACATCATCTCAATCATGAACTGGACTCAGTCCAAATGGACTGAACTCAGAAATGTTCCAAACAGAACTGGATCATCAGGGACCCAGAACAGACCCATTGCAAGCGTGTTTCAGTCTAGCACAATTAGAAACACCTGTGTTGAGTTACAAACAAAGCATAATTGAACGCAAGCTGAAAGCCAGGGGTACTGACTCCTAAGCATCGTAACAAGATCAGATGTCCCCAGGGACTCAGCATCTGAGCCTCCCAAAGCCCAGAATAGATTGCTTGAGAGATTATAGTGATCATACTACCGAGGTTACACCATCATAATCCCACTGGCAAGGTCTGGGCATCCCCACAAAATCAAAATCATTAATATTTTTTTAACTTTTTTTTAATGTGTGCGTATGTTTTGACTCTGTAAGTCTGTGTGCCACATGCATGCAGGGCCCCCAGAGGCCAGAGAAGATCAGATTCCCTGGAACTGGAATTTCAGATGGTTGTAATGGGCCATGGAGTGCTGGGAATTGAACCCAGGTCCCATGGAAGAAGAGAAGTGCTCACACTGATGAGCCATCTCTCTGGTCCCCTCCCTACATTGTTTTGTCAAAACTTAAAAATAAACTCAACCACTCAAATAAAGACTCTCAGGGTCAAATGTCAGTTTGGTAGCATTTTGTCCCCAAATGATGGCTGGTGTCAAACTAAATGAGCATTCCTGGGGTTTGGTGCATTTTAGAGTTTGAAATCGATGAAACATTTAGAAATAAAATGTTATTGTCACAGAGGACATTGTGAGTGAGACTGAGTCTTTCATATCTGCCTGCCTTTATGAAATCATGCGGGGATTCAGTTGATTGTAACAGGAAGTAACCCACCCCAAGCCAGCCTAGAGACAGAGGAACGTATTAACCAATAACCAGGAAGCCCCAGGGATACAAATGGAGCCCCCAACATGGGGCAGGGGCAAGAATTTCCATGTAAAACCTGACAAACATTTAAAAACAGATTCTAAACACTCAGATGGACTCTGCTTGCTAGAGGCAAACAGAGGCTCTTGGCTGCTTTAAGAGAGGTTTCCTGACTCAGCATTAGAGGCAAAAACTACATGGGTCTTTTAAGAGGCCCTGCTCCCAAACAATTAAGTAGTGTTAATGAGCAACCAGTGGAACGCCTCTTGGTGGTGACATGAACCTAGAAACTCCACCATGAAGCCTAGACTCTCAGAAAGCCAAGGAATAGGGCAGGGCCAGCCACCTATTTAAGACTCATGTGTTCAGAAAAAGATAGAGATATACAGTAAAGACAGATTCAGATGAAGAAAAACCTCTAAATGTTTTACAGTGTGTTTAAAAATATACATAGGCTTGGGGGAGAAAAGAAAAGGATAAAGTCCTTAAAAAAGAAATAGAGTAGCTGGGTGTGGTGGCGCACACCTTTAATCCCAGCACCCAGGAGGCAGAGGCAGGCAGATCTCTGTGATTTCAAGGACACCCTGGTTTACAGAGTGAATTCTAAGACAGCCAAAAGTACACAGAGAAACCCTTTCTAAAAAATAAAATAAAAATAGAAAAAATTGAGTAATAAAAAAAGCCATGTAAAGATGGCAAATACAGAGTATGGATACTGTATGCTATTGTGTTGTCTTTAAATTGTTTAATTGCTGAGGAAAGAGCAACCGCTGCTGAAAGACATTTGATCATAAATGCTGCTAGATTAATCCAACATAGATATTTTGAAAATGCCTTGACTTTAAAATTTAAGTCTAAGGATGGGTTACTTTAGAAAAGAGGTTCTGCTTTTGTTTCCACAGAAGATGAGAAGCTATGGATTCCTTCCAGACTAATATGGTTTGCTCAAGCAAGACCCCCTGAAGCCCAGGTGATCCAACATCCAAGACAACTGGGACAATGCAGCCTTACAGACCACTACAGTCAGGAGTTGGCCATGGTTCTGGGTTTTCTAGGAATCCCCTTGGGATTGACAGCACCCCCAAACACCAGGAAGCAGTTTTGAGAGAACTATGCCCACATTCCCAAATATTATTTACCAATGTTTGTTTTCATTTAAACAGGGTTGATGATCACAGTCAATCTCCTTCCAAACAAACAAAGAAAGAAAGAAAGAAAGAAAGAAAGAAAGAAAGAAAGAAAGAAAAAGAAAAAGAAAGAGAACATGATATAGAAATGAATACTTTGCATTTGGTATGGATTTGGTTTATTGACACAAATCTAAGGTCAATTTCGTTACATGTATATTTCTACTCTTGTTTAGATATTATGTTTATACAGCTCTTTTGAAAATGTATAATTAAATACAGATCATAGATAGTCACCTTGTAATACCCCAAACTTGTAGTCATGTTAATTAGGTATTCTATATATAGAGAAATATATTTCAAATGGACAGGCATGCTTCAAAACCTTTCAAAGATCTACAGAATATGGCATTTAAATGCTTTATTAGGGTTTTTCATGACAGTGAGACACAATTGCTCCTGCCAAAAGCAATTACATCAGAGAATAAGATGGGCAACAAAGAAACTCATTGTGGAATCTGCCTTTGACACTGTAGAAATAGCCATTTGGGCAAGAAACTGCTCTTGCCTGGACTGTTTGACTGTATGCTGTATAAACTGGACATGCAGGACCCACAGGAAAGTGACTGCTGAACTTACAAAACAAGATGGGACAGTCCTGCAAGGTTCCTGCTTCATGGATGAGTCTGCCAGACATTCTTCAGGACACAGAAAACAATGACTGGCAAACTACCAATACAGGTGGACAGTTTAAAATTTCCTGCTTCACTGAAAAGTCTGCAAGACACTATGGCCTATGGAGATCCTATGAAGATGGATGCTCCAGTGTTACAGAGGAACTTTGGGTGACTGTCCAGGCAGTGAGATGTCTCTGTCAATTCTAGAGTTATATATATTATCCTTCCGAATTCTTTGATGGCATTGAAGATAAATAGTTATGGTTACTGTCTTCCTTATTTGTAATAAAAGATAAGTTATATATAAAACTTTAGACTCACAAAGATAGGACAGATGACAGTATATTTTCTATAAATTTTGCCAAATGTTAGTGGACTAAGTATTGTTAACCATAGTTCTTGCTTGGCAGCTGTTTTGTTATGTGTAATTTTACTATGTTAAAGTTAACACCTTTCTTTTTATTTAGACAGAAAAGATGAGATGATGGGGGATGCCCTTGTGTATATATGTTTCTCTTGTTGGTTGATGAATAAAACACTGATTGGCCAGTAGCCAGATGGGAAGTATAGTTGGGGCGACCAGATGAGGAGAATTCTGGGGAGAAAAGATAGAGAGGGGATTCGCCAGGGAGATGCCATGTAGCTACTGGGAAGTTAGGCCGCCCGGGTATTCTCCGGAAAAATAAGGCCATGTGGAAATACATAGAATAGTAGTTATGGGTTAATAATAAGAGAGAGCTAGCCGGTAAGAACCCTAAGTCATCGACCAAACAGTTTATAATTAATATAAATTTCTGTGTGCTTATTTGTGGTTGAAGGGTGGCAGGACCAGGCTGGAAAGAAACCCCATCTACATAACCAGGCTTCAGGTGTAGTTGGATCAGGCTTTCAAAGGCTGTCTCTAGGCCCAGTTTACTTCAGCTTCATTTGACTCCAGCCACAAGGGACACACCTCTGCATGGTTAAGCAAACCATGAGGGAGTTTCTTAGATCCCAAAGAGGAGGTCCAGGGGCACTTGCAGTGACAAGCTACTCTTGCCTTCAACAATCTGGATTTTCTTCTCTCTCTCTCTTTTAACTGTCCTGATGGCAGCCTGCCCTGAGGTATAATGTTGATGTCTCCTGCAGAGAGGACCATTCACTCTCTGAAGGAAGTTGCTTCTTGTGCATCTCTGATAAGCCTGCTGGGGGGGGGGGCTGGGTCTCAATGGCTCAGGGTGGCTCTTGCCCCCTGTTACATACTCAATCATTATACTACCCCCCCTTCCCGTGATGCATTGTGTCCACTAGTAGGAGAGCAGAAAGAAGGCAGGGATCAGCATGATACTCACCATGGTGTCATTTTCAGACATGCTCATGTTCCTCGTGGTCACAAGAGGGCTGCAACTGCTCCTGGCTTTCCTTATTCTCAGTGCTCAAAGACTACTTTCCAAGATCCCCAACTACTGTCCATCCACTCGGATTTGGTAGCATGTCCATTCCTGAACCAGTCAATGTGGCCCTCAAAATGTCATCAATGTTAGGTCTCACTTGTCTCTGCCCTTAACACAATAGATCCCTTCACCCCCTCCCATCTCTCATACTCATGCTCTCAAAGAAACCATTTGACATCATGTGTGCACGCTCAGGGATATCTCCACAGAACAGGAACAGAAGGAAATCACTACCTAACAGCCAAAGAGAAACTGCAGCCTTGGTCCTGCTGCCTGCTGGGAACTGAGTGCTTCAGACAGACAGGTGAAGGAGCCAGGCCACAGAGCCCTCTCACTGTACCAGTGCACAACCACAAACACAATCCTGGGTGCACACCCATACACACAATCCTAGGTGCACACCCACAAACACAATCCTGAGTGCATACCCACACACACAATCCTGAGTGCACACACACACACACACACACACACACAATCCTGGGTGCACACCCACACACACAATCCTGGGTACACACCCACACACACAATCCTGGGTGCACACCCACACACACAATCCTGAGTGCACACCCACACACACAATCCTGAGTGCACACTTCCGACTCCCATGAGAAAAGAAATCAACGTGGACAAATGGCATAATGAGCTCCCAACCTGCTGGAGTCCCCCTCTCACTGCCCTCTTCTGCATTCTGGGGAGACCATATGATGGATGTTGTTGCCTAAACCAGACAGTGTTTACTCCACACACTGGTCGAGGCTCCCATCAGGTGGATTTCTGATCCAGACAGCACCTAGGAGCTGTCTTCACACCCACCCCTCCGCAGAAGCCAGACCCCAGCTGACCGTCCTCCTCTGTCCCCATGACAACAATCTCCTAAGTCTGTGTCTTAGTCCACCTTCTATTAAGTTGGGGAGGAAACCATTTGGCTTAAATTTCCACATCACACTCCATCACTGAGGGAAGCGAGGGCGAAACTCAGAGCAATGGAAGGAACCATAGAGCAAAGCTGCTGGCTAGTCTGGTCTCTTACACAATCCAGAATCCCCTGGGGTGGGGGCAGGGGAGCCCTCCCATACCAGCCATTGTTCAAGAAAGCAGCCCCAAGGACATGACCCCAGGCCAGTGTCATGGTGGCAAGTTCTCAAATGAGTTTTTCTCTTCTCAGATAACCCCAGCTTGTGTCAACTTGATTTAAAAAGCAGCTAACCCACACAGGGTTTGTTCAGCTTGCACTTCTGGTTCACAGCCCATCACTGAGGAAACAGGATTAGGAACTCAAGGCAGGAACTTGAATCAGAAACCATGGAGAAACGCTGTTTGCTGGCTTGCTCCCTGGCTGGCTCACAGGCTCCTAAGTAGCTAGTTTTCTTCCACAGCCTGGGGTGGTCCACTGTCCATAGAACACGGCTGCACACAGTGGGCTGGCCCTGCTGCGTCTATTAACAACAAATCCCCTGGAAACAAGTCCAAATGCCAACATGACCTGGACAGTCCCTCAATTGAGACATCCCCTCGGATGACTCTAGGAAGTGTCAGGTTGATGAGGTAATCAGACCTCTGCCCATTGTCAGCTTGACACACAGACACATCTATTAATCCAGAGCCTTGCCTTGTCTATCACCAAGATCCATGTTAATATCATACTATAGAACAGAGCACAACTTTAAAAGCCCCACAGATTTTTAAAAAACAAAAATTCCAATACTTTAAAAGCTCAATGTCTCTTTACAAGCCCAATATCCCTATTATATGCTCCTATAAAATAAAATACAAGTTCCAAATTTCATTCCAAACCAGAAGAAGCAGGGCATAGGGTCAATCGGGTGAGAGCGAAACCAAGCTCCCGAGGCATTCACCTAGGTCCTGTGGCTGTGTGTGGCATTTGGGACTCACTGGTGACCTGTCACCAAGGGTGTGGGTATCCTCATCTCGAGTTCTACCAACCACAGCGCACACAGATCAGTCTAGTTCTATTCCATCCCTGCTTGAGATGGAGCTTTGGCCCTGGGCCGCAGTTTGTGTACCGACCACCAAAGAAATGCTTCCAGAAGATTTTCCCCCAGTGGGGCTGGCTCCTTGTTAATCACAGCTGATTCTTCAGCCCAGGCGTGACCAAGCAGGCAGAGATTATTAGTCAAATTATCACACGAATGGCCCTGTCCCAATTCTTAATTAAATCCTTGCATAACCTCACATTTCTCTCAACATTATTGTCTTACAAGTTTCCATGATAACGGCCCATTAAGCTCTGGATACTCGATGACTTTCCCATCCCAACGTTCCAAAATCCTTGAATAAAATGTTCCAAAGGCACAGGCAGCTATAGTGTTCATCTCCACCCAAGCATTGCTCCACTCCCTGGTACCAAGTTCTGTCTCCTAGTTACTTTTCTGTTGCTATGACAAAGCACCCCGACAAAAGCAACTTAAGGCAGAGAGAGGCTTATATTTGTCTGTTACTTTCAGGTCACACTCCATCACTGAGGGAAGTCAGGGTGGGAATCAAGGCAGGAACTTCAGACGGGACCAGAAGCAGAGAGTTGGGAGAAATGCTGCTTGCTGGTTTGCCTTAACAAACTTGCACAGCTCAGCACCGTCTGCCCCAGGAACTATGCCGCCCTTGGTGGGCTGTGACCTTCTGCATCAATTAGTGTTGGTGATAATCTCCCACAAGCAGGACAGTCTGACTTCGGCAATCCCTCAGCTGAGGTTTATCCTGTCAGGAGACTCTAGGCTGCATCAACCTGGCAGCAAAGGCTGACAGGAAGAGGCCCCTCCTCGCCTCACAAGATAATTGGAATGAAATATAGGAGCATATTGATGGGGGATGTCCCTCTGTATGTTGTGAATATGTTTCTCTTATTGGTTGGTGAATAAAGCTGTTTCAGCCAATGGGCAGGCAAGATTTAGCCAGGTGGGAAATCCAAACAGGGATAGAGAAAGGTGGTAGGCGGAGTCAAAGAAATGCCATGGAGCTAGCTGGAAGGTAGGATGCCCGGGCATTCTCTGGTCAGACATGACCACGGGGAAATACATAGATTAATAGAAATGGGTTAATAATTAAGAGAGCTAGCCAATAAGAAGTCTGAGCCATCTGCCAAACAGTTTATAATTAATATAAGCCTCTGCGTGTTTATTTGGAACTAAATGGCTACAGGACCGGGCGGAACAGAAACTTCCACCAACAGCACATGGCCCGGAAGGATGGTTCAGCAAAATAAAGGCGCTTACCTCAAGCCTGACAAACCCAGTTCAGTACCCAGGACCCACATGGAAGAAGAGAGCCAACTCCCCCAGTTTGACTTCTGACCTACACACACACACAAAAAAAATAAATGTAAATTATATACACATACTCAAAACTTGAACCAAAAAATCTAAGCAAGCTGCCAAGATGGTACTGAGGCCTCACATGGCCTCTGGCTGATAGAGAAGAATCACCCTCTGCCATGCTGTGACTACAGCCTATCCCCTGGGACACTCATGCTGGAACTTAGTCCTCACTGTGAGGCAATCAGAGAGTGGACACATAATCTCAACCATGGCATTTGGAAGTACGGAGGACCAAGCAAAGTCATCAACCCCATGACTGACTTTGGGGGCTTTGTCAGGGGAGGGAGAGATACGAGACAGACACCACACAGTCCTGTGCACGTTGTCTGCAGTGTGGTGCCCTGAACGGCTCTGGGACACTGTCATCAAGAAAGCAGTCTTTAGACACAGACCTTCCACCATGTGCCCCAGGGTGGCAGACTCCATAAACCTCTTTGTCTACCACACACACCACCTGGGCTATTGTGTCTCGGCAACAGAAAATGGACTAAGATGTTTCAAGCCATCAGACAACAAAACAGGGCTAGGCCCCAGGGTGTACACCTAGAATCCTAGCTCCTTAGGAGGCTGAGGTAGGAAGATTGCAAATTCAGTGCCTGCCCGTGCTCTCGAGTGAATTCAAGGCCAGGTGCTCTCCCCACCAACAAAGGAAGTGCAACAACTTGGTTTTCAAAAAATTTTTTAAAAAAATCACCCAACTGTTAAATGTTTTTACATTTTTAAATGTTTCAATTATTAAGTGTGGTAAAAATTAAATACACCAGAAATAGAAGCTTATACTTTCCCAAATAAACGCATTCCAAGTGCTTTCCTGATGTCTCCATTTGGGTATCTAAAAGGCACTCAAACTAAAACATCAAAACTTCACTTTATTCCAGCAGCCACCTTGACTGGAGCCTTATCCCAGCTCCCATTAGGAGAGGTGAGTGCCTAGGTCCCTGGCTGGAGGCTCCCAACCTCTAATTGCCTGGGCACATTGTGCTCCCCACCCCTGCCTACTGAAGCACCAGAGACTCGGGGGCAGCCTCCCCACACCCCAAACCATCCAGCACTGAATCTGCAGCCACTGGAGCCTTGGCTACCACACCCACCAGGAGAGGAAGAGCAACCACCTAAGCCACAGGTTCCATGAACACCAATCGGAGGAAGAGAGACCCCTGAATCACAGGCCCCACCTGCACCCACTGGAGGAGAGATGGGTAGAGGACAGTGTAAGAACACATTTAACAACATAAAGAGTAATATGACATCACCAGAGACTGGGGATCTACACCAGCAAGACCTGAACATCCCAGCACAGATGAAACAGGAGAAAATGACCTAAAAAAAAAAAAAAAAAACTTTATGAAGATGATAGAGGCCCCTTAAGAGGAAATGAGAAACTCCCTTAAAGAAATGGAGGAAAAGACAAATTAAAAAAAAAAGGGTGGGGGGCACAAAATCAGCAAATCCCTTAAAGAAAGCAAGGAAAGCCAAGAAAAAAGAATCAAACAGGTGAAAGAAACAATTCAAACAGTTCAAGACTTGAAAACTGAAATAGAGGCAATAAAGAAAATGCGACTGAGGGAATGTTGGAAACAAAATCTGGGTAAACGAGCAGAACTACAGATGCAAGCATAGCCAACAGGATACAAGACATGGAAGAGAGACTCTAGCAGCCACTTCTGATGGGGATGTCCTTCTGTAAATACGTTTCTCTTATTGGTTAGTGAATAAAACACTGTTTAGCTGGTGACCAGGCAGGAAGGATAGGCGGGGCTACCAGACGAGGAGATGAGGAGAATTCTGGGAAAGGTAAGCAGAGGGAGCCTGCTGGAGAGGACGCCACGTGAGACTGGGAAGACAGGATGCACCGGGCATTCTCTGGTAAGATGAATAGAAATGGGTTAATAATTAAGATGGAGCTAGCCAATAAGAAGTCCTAGTCATCGGCCAACAATTTTATAATTAATATAGTCTCTGTGTGTTTATTTGGGGGCAAGCTGGCTGTGGAACCAGACTGGAGAGAAAATCCAGTAACACACCTCACTTCACTAACAGTGCCCCTTTGTCCCTCCCCAGTGTCCCCACAGCCAAGGCAGAAGTCTTGGCTTTTCTGCTTCCTCACTCCAATAGTCCTTCAACAAGGCTGCCCACACAGGCCACCACATCACCTTCTGCCATCACGGTCTTCTCTGGGTGTTGTGGTTTGGAAACAGTTTTGGCAAATCCTTAAGGGTTCTTGTGTTGGCAGCTTCGTCCCCAAGGCAGTGATGACAAAAGATGCTGAAGCATTGAGATTTGGGACCTATGGGACGGGAGGGGACACTGAAGGTACAGTCCTGGCACATGATTGATTCATGCAGTTCTCAGTCCTGGAGTCCTCATAGTTCCTTCAGGAACAGCTTTTCTCAAAGAGTGAGCCTGGCCACTGGATGCCTCTTGTCTTGCATGCCCTGGCATTCCCCTCTGAATGTACAAGAGTTTTCTCATCTAGTGAGTTTGCCCCTCCTGATGACAACAGCAGGCATCTAAACCTCCTGACCTTCAGGTTCTGTGAGGACTGCAGTGGTGGCAGACACTAACTCTAGGATGCTTTTCCCTGAGGGTGGCATACATCACTCTGCTCTCAAGTGAACTGTGGAGCGAGTCACCTATTGTCAAACAATTCCCAATGCAAAAGCAAAACACCACTAAAGACTAAGTCTCAACTGTTTCCCCCTGGAAAGGGGGTGGGGTGGTTTGGGAGAGAACAGAGGTGCTCCGGTGGACAAGAGGACCACCATCAGCAACGTTCACGTCTTTATTTCAAAAGCTGCCTTGAAGAGCAGAAGCCAAAAGAGAAAACAAACATGACACACACGTCCAGGTGGGCAAGTGCCTGAGACAAACATGAAGGCTTCCTGTCGTATGGCCTCAGTGGTGGCAAATGCTCAGACTAAGTGAATTCATAGGGACAGAAAACAACTGGAGGGGGCAAGTCATCAGGGCCGTGTGGGCATGGAAATGGGTTCTCCTTTCTGGGTGACCAACCAGTTTGAAACTGAGGTGGTGAGGGCTGTATTGTAAACACCTAATGACAAGTCCCACCCTGCCAAATGGCTACTTTGTGCAGTCCAAACTTCTCCTAAAAATAGCCGGAGTTTATAAGTTGCCAATTCTGTGTTAATGTGCATGCAGATTTTCCCTCGTCTATCTCGCAGTTTCTGAGATTCGTGCCGCTTACATCATGAGTCAGTTAAGCATGGCGGAGGCTGTGGTGGGCCCTAAATCAATCCTCCAGGCTGTGTCTATGTATGCGTGTACTCTTGCACTTGTTCCCGTGTGTGCTTGCTCATATGTGTACACTTGTTCCTGTATCTGCTTATTCTTGTGTGTGTCTGTACATGTGTGCCTCTGTGTGCATAAATACGGAGACCAGAGAACAATCTTGGGTGTTCCTTGGGTGCTGTCATTCGAGTTTTGTGGACACAAGATCTATCAGTGACCTAGAACTTACCAAGTAAGTTAAGCAGCCAGCTTCAGGGACTTACCTGTCTCCTCCCCAACAGGGGGATTACAAGCCCCAAACCCAGCTTTCCCATGGGTGCTGGGCCCCAAACTCAGGTCCTCGAATTTGCGTGACAAGCGTTTTACCCATGGCTCAACTGCCTCCCCAACACCAGCCTCCAATCCCTTGATGTCCCTAGAGGCCAGTGGGTAAGCTGGTCATTCATTCCCTCTGTCAGCCATCAGCACCCAAAAGCTCTCTCTGCCTGTGGGAACCTTCCCAGCCTCAGGAAACCTGCTTTGGTGGGACTGAAGATAAAAATAAACCCACAGAACGTGGGGCCAAAGATGCCAGACACCGAAAAGAACGCTCTGTCTGATTCCATTTATATCAAGTGCAGAGACAGCATCGATCTGAGAGTCAGGCTGGGGTCTCTGCGGGGTGGCAGCCGGGAGGGGTTCAGGGAGAGGGCACTTCAGGTCACATTCTATTCTTAATCAAGCCCCTGGGGACCCAGCTGTGTAGAGCGTGTGACAATTTGGCAGGCTGCACATTCGGGACAGTGCTGTTTTCTCGGGTTTAGGAGTCCTGAGAAATGCTAAATGTGTGTGTCTGTTGGCCCTGTTTGATTTCCTGCCAGACTTTTGAATTGGGAGTGCAGATCCAGCCCTGGGATGTAAGATTCCCCTGAGGTGAGTCTGGGATCCAACCTCCATCGTACAGGATGTTTCTCCAGCACATGGCCTGGAGGGAACCTGCTGCAAGCTCCTTCTGGGGACTAAGTACCTGGGGAAGAAAGTGATTCGGGTGTCCCTCCAGACAGGGGACAGAGGGCCCAGAAGTGCACTTCCCTTTCCTGGGTGTATTGGTTTGATTTCTGTTTCTGTGATGAAAGAACACGACCAAAAGCAATTTTGGGGTCATTGGGCTTACAGGTTACAGTCCCTCTGGGAACTCAAGGGAGGAACTTGGGACAGGAACCTGGTGAGAGACAGGGGAAGGGAACGACTGGGGGGGGGGGTGACACTAAAGCAGAAGCCATGGAGGATCCATGCTTACTGGCTTTTTCCTCAGGCCTAGCTCAGCCTGCTTTCTTATACAACCTAGGATTAGCAACCCAGGTAAGATACCTCCCACAGGGATCTGGGCCCTTCCATATCAATTATTAATTAATCAATCCAGAAAATGCCTACAGGCAAACTTATAGAGACGTTTTTTTCTCAACGGAGGTTCCTTCATCTCAGTGACCCTTGCTGGTGCCACATCCACAAAACTAACCACACTGCGGACATGGCGCTTACAGAGATGTGGGTACAAGCAGCCCAGATCAAGATTGCTTGCCTGGTTAAACAGCAACACACGTGACTAGGACGGACTTTTCCCCAGTGCTCCAGAGAGAATTCCCAGTCACCCCCAAGGTGTTCCTGAGGCCTTGGAGAAGCCACGGTCCCCATCTGCCCACACTCCTTTCCTCTGCTGTGGCCTCCTGGAGGCCTGCTTCTCCGTGAGCACAGCCAGTCTTACATGTCCACCCTTTCAACACCAGCTCTGGAGTAAGGGTGTCAGCCCCACCTCCCTCTTTTCAGGGTATGGGAGGGAAGATGCAGGATGAGGAGAGAGGGTAGGGGGGAGACAAAGAGGAAGAGGAACAGGCAGGATGAAGATGCAAAAAATAAAAACAAAAACAAAAACAAACCACAAGTGCTGGGTAGAGTGGGGAGAAGAGATGGGGAGGGGAGGACCCAGCTGATATTCTGACTTGACTGGGCCTCCAGTCCAGAGGAGAGTGAGGATGGGGAGTCAGAGTGTGGCAACCCTCCTGTGTACAGGGGAATGGGCGGAGAGCCAGACTCTGGAGGGTTCCTGTGAGCTAAGCCCTTCAGCCCTTCCAGGTGGATGAGCTGCCATGGTCGGCGTAGGTCCCCTCTGCTCCTCCTGTGGGCCACACCCAGCAAAGACAATGGCACCAAGTCCCTGCTCCTTACACCATCCAAGGCAAAAGTGCCACACTTGGTAATGGATCCCATGCCTGAGCAATGGGATAAATGAGAGTGGCGTTCACCAGCCAGGAGTTGGCCTGGGTTCACGCACCCCCACCACTATTTACTCAAACAAGGCTGGTATGGAGGGGCCAGGCTGGGCTGGGGCCCTGGGACCTGGCACTAGGCTCTGCACATAGAGACCCCAGACCAGTGCTCCTGGAGAGTCAGTTTCCCTAGAAGGGCATCTGAGTGTCACATGGAGAGTCCCTGCCCAGGTCCCTGGTCAGCCATAAAGATTGCTGCCCCAGCTAGTGGCCCTGGGCCTCAGTTTCCTTAAAAAAAAAAAAAAAAAAAAAAAAAGTTTCTATAACTCACTGCAGAAGATGCTAGGGTTAACTGCTGAGATGACTGGTGGGGTGGGCTCTCATCAGGTGACAGTGTCCCCATTATATCCTTAGAGACCAATGTATCAGCCCAGTAAGCTGCAAGATGGAACACAGCCTGGGTCTCAGCACAGCTCTCAGAGGTCCCGTTGGCGCCATCTGTGCATTCTCCCAAGGTCCCAGGGATGTGGCCCCTCATCACACCTGGGGAGACAGGACGCCTCTAATTGGCTTCTCCCCAGAGTCTCAGGGTTTCCACAAGAGCCCAGCTTCCAGGGAAGCCAAATCTATAGTGCCCCACCCTGGTCAGTCACTATAGAATACAGATGGCAAGGGTCAGGGCTGATTGCATACTCGCTGTGTGACAGCTACTGGTCAAGGCACTCTGAGTTTAGCCCTCACTTCAGATGGCAGGTAGGGTCTCTGCAGCCTGTGTTTACACATCAGGAGAACAGGGCATGGTGAGGCCGAAGGGATCACTCTGAAGCACCAGCAGGCTGAGCCTGTGGCAGACCCAGGTGTGGGGAAGCTTTGGCCCCAGGCTCTGATCAGCAGATTCAAAGGGCCTTGGGACAAAAGGAACAAAAGCTAAAAGGTGATGGGGATGAGTCTTAGGAGCCGTGGGGCCTTGAAACCCAGGAACCAGCCCCTCAGGTGGTCCCACCACTGAGCAGAGAGGAGGAAGGGGCAGGATGCATCAGAGCCACTAGCCCTGTGGACCCTACCCCAAGTCTGTGCCTTTTTCTCTTACTGTTTCAGCCACAGCTCCCCCCAAAAATATGTTTCCTGGGAGAAACTAGTCAAAACCCTGTTTTCTACTCTATTCATGCTACAGAAAGAAGGAATCCAGGGAGGGGAAAAGGCATCACGCACAACACGTAGGCCCACATGTAATCACAGGACAAGTGTGATGATAAATTGTTTATGATTTATTAAAGCTTGCCTGAGGATTCAGAAAGCAAAGTCAGCCACAAGCCATAGAAGCCAGGCACACACCTTTAATCCCAGCAGCCAGAAGCTAGGAAGTGGTGGTTCACACCATCAGTCCTAGGTGTCAGGATTAAGAGGCAGACAGATCTCTCTGAGTTCAAGGCTACCCAGGGATACACAAGATTGAGTCTAAAAGAGTAACAGTTCACACGCCTTTAATTCCAGCGCTGGAGGGGTATAAAAGATAGAAGCAGGGCCTTCAGCATTCAGTATCAGGCCATGCTTCTCCAGCCACACTGAAGATAGGAAGGCTCAGTATCAGGAGAGGAGGAAGACATTCAGTCTCAGGATTCTCCTGAGCAGAGGCAGCGGGATCAGCCCACTCAGCCTGAGGTAGTGGTAAGAGCTAGTGGCTGGCTGCTTTGCTTTTCTGATATTCAGCTTGAAATTTGAACCCAAATATCAATCTCTGGGTGCAGTTCTTGCCATTTGCTCTTGTTGCTTCACTGGCGATAAATCTTGAGGGTGTTGTTCCTACTTTTCCTTCTCCTAGAGCACACTTGATTTGTATCAAGTCTAAATCTTTCCTTTAGACTGAAAGGGAATTGTAGTGAGGTAAGCACCCCGCCCTCACCTGTTGCACTGACCGGGAGTGGTCACTGGTGCCCATGTGATGGGGGCAGGCTAGGTCTGGAGTCCTGGACCCCAGCTCACTGTCTTGGTTCCGGTCCGGTCATGGAGAGCAACTGGGTGTGGATCCTTGGTGCTGGAACTTGCAGGTCATCGGTTTCTTATGTAAGTGACTTCTCCCCGAATAAAATTCACCCATATTTAACCAAGTCCCGTGTATCTTAATCTGTGCTGCTACATCTGGGTCTTTTATTTTTTATACTAAACACAGGTACACACATACTCATGCACAGGTACTCACATGTGTACACATTCACACATGCATGTGCACAGGCCAGCTGGCACATGCATACATGCATGCATACATACAGAGTCACAGACACACTGGCACACGCATACATGCATACATACATGCCCTGCTGGCACATGCATACATACATACATAGTTACAGGCACACTGGCACATGCATGCATGCATGCATACACACATGGTTACAGGCCTGCTGGCACATGCATACATACATACATACATAGTTACAGGCACACTGGCACACGCATACATGTATGCATACATACATACATAGTTACAGGCACACTGGCACACGCATACATGTATGCATACATACATACATAGTTACAGGCACACTGGCACACGCATACATGTATGCATACATACATACATAGTTACAGGCACACTGGCACACGCATACATGTATGCATACATACATGCATGCATACATAGTTACAGGCACACCAGTGCATACATACTCACATGCGCACACATACACACACAAGTCGCTGGTTACCATCGCAATAAACAAGCAGACACACAGCATTTTCTGGGGACACTTCCTCAGGAGCCTGTCAGATCTCAGCTTGTATCCAGCTGGACACACTCTCCACACCCTGGGACAGCAGGGGCCTGACATTTCGCACAGAGGCGGCAACCCCATCTGATGTCTCTGAACCGTGCCTCGACAAACAGCAGTCATTTCTGAATCCACTCCTTCTAAAGGTCACCAGCCAGACACCCACAGAAAAGCCAGCCATCACTGTCACCTGCTGGGCGTCCCCCACGGTCTCTCCAGATCTCGTCCTTCCTCACAGTGTCTTCCTTATAGAGCTGCACAAAGGGTTCCAAGTGCCAGCCAGATAGGAACCCCACCTGCCAGGGCTTGTCACCAGCCTGACTCCAGCACCTCTCTGCTACTCACCAAGTGAGAAGGAGTCCCATCACACATAAACAGGCTTGCCTCAAAGCTGAGACCCAGGTCTGCCCTGAACCTGCAGCCGAAGCCCTAAAGCCACATGGTGGCTCATGCCCAGCAGAGGGAAGCCCTTAGAGAAAACACAGCAAGCCCAGTCCCTCCCATGCTCCAACTCAAATGTCCCTCACCCACCCTCAGCGCTCAACAGAGATCGCAGGACTGTGCTCCTAAGCTCACGAGACCTCTCAGCCTGGATAATCTTCAAAGCTCTAGTCTCCACTGTGATGTAGAGCCGACTCTGGGGCCTAGGCCTAGGCAGGGCTATCTCCACCTGCTTATAAAGGAGGAGGATTAGACCCCCAACCTACCAGCAAAGGAAAGGTCCAGACAGCTCAAAGACCCCCAGCCCTGTCTTCCTGTGCTGTGAGACGCAGGGCTCTGTCTGGGAGTTCAAGCATTGTTCTTCAGCCCATAGAAAGCTCACTCCACTGGCTGACAGCTCTCAGGCTGCCCCATCTGCAGGAGGGGCACCTGAGTCAGCGGGGCTGGAGGCCAGGCCTGTGTCCAACCATCTGTCCACTCCTCTGGGCACTCCCAGGCAAGATGAAGGCTGGCCATAGAGCTGATGCTCCCTTTGAAAATAGGACATCAACAGTCAAGATGGCCACAAGCTGTTCCACACTCCCAAAGGCAGGAGCTGAGAGAGAAGAGGCCCTTGCCTCTGGGAAGGGACCTCTGAGGCCCCCTGCTGATGTCACTGTTGAGCTGAGAGTCTATCAAGAGACAGAGACAACGACAAGCAGAGAGGAGTTTGGAAAGTTGGAGGGTAGAGAATCCCCTAGGAAGAGAAGAGCTAGCGTGGGGTGGTCGCCAAGGGGCTCACTGCTCCCCACGGGTCCCACAGCATGCCAGCACTTCAGAGCCTGCGTCACGCACACCTATCCTTGTGGACCATGGCCAGGAGCCAACACCGCACTAACTGCAAGAGAGAGAGGCAGGTAGCCTCGCCTCTCTGAGCCTCAGTTTCCCCATCAGAGATGGCATAGGAGGGTGTGGCAAATCTAGAAGTCCGGGTCTCATCTCCCATTCCTTGAAGGACACTGTGCTCCATAACCTCAAAGGTCCTGGCTTGTCAGCAGTGAAGACAAGTGGGGAGAACCACCGGAACCTGGGGGCCAGCCTCCTAAAGGGACTCACTCCAGAGCCAGCTCTGGGACGAATTCTGAGTCTAGAGTCTTTTGTGTTGTGTGCCCTTGGACTGTTTGTCTCTGGCTCTCAACTTTCCTGTCAGAGAAAACACAAAAGCGGAGATTTCCCTCACAGGCTATGAAGACCACACACGTGTTAAGGTAAGCAGGGCTCTGGCTGTGGTCACTGCAACAGAAACCTTAGGACTCACTGTGTCCCCTGGGTGAGAAAGGACAGGCTCACTCACCTGCAGGTCATTGTCACAGAAACTTCCTGCAGCCTCCTGCTGAGGAGCCACTGGTGTTTTGGTTCATTTGTCTGAATGGGTTTTTGTGTGAACATCTTGCCTTTTCACCATTTTCCTTCCAAATTATCAAAGTATGTGCTCTTGCCCCACTGCAGAAAACAAGTAAAAGACCAGGGCCTTTCCCAGAGTTGGGATGCCTAGGCAAGACTTTCAGAACTTGGTGGCTCCATAAACACCCCTGTCACACCATAACCGGTCCATCTTAAGCAATCACCCTGAGAGGAATTCAGTTCTTTGAGAATTCACCCCATTGTCCCTCTAACACTCAGACAGTCATTCTTTCCCTCCAGCCCTGTCCCCTGCAGCCTGGACTCACAGCCCAGCAATCCCGTGTCCCCTCTGGCTTGCAGTCAGACATGGTTTTTGCGGGGTCTGCTCCACAGCTCCTAGCACACAGTCGGTACCCCATGAACACTGTGGCAGCTGGGTGCCCTGTGTGCATGTCCTTCGTGAGGCGAAACTGCCATTCAGTGAGGAAGTGCATTACCAAGGAAGGTCCAGGAGACTTGGGCTGGCCACGGCCTCGGCACTGTGCCCTGTCATGACCCAGAAGAGGCAGCAGGCATCCAAGAGTGATGTCACTGGCCAAAGCGACAGGGCTAAAGGGCGGTGCTGAGGGTTTGGTGGGCATATGGTGCTCATGCCCCTGGCCTTCCAGGGCCTCTCATTTTTGATCCCCTCTGCCATAAACAAGTCAGCTCTGAGAGGCAGGGCACAGTGCCACCTCTCAGGGCCTGGCAGAAACCAGCCCACTCCAGCCTCTGTTCACAGTCTGTCCAGTCCAGAGAGGCTCTGAAGAGCCTGTTGTGGCCTTAACAGTCAATCTTACACCAGTGTTCATTCTTTATGTTTTCAATTTAAATGCAGTAAAAAACCCACACAGTTCAGCAGGACTAAAACTTGGAGCTCTGCCTCCACACCACCCTCGGGAACAGGGGTTTTTCTACCTCCCTCTCTTGTCTGAGGACCTTTTCAGGAAGGGAAAGCCCCTGGCCCAGGCCAGACTGGAGGTGCCATGCTGCCCCCTGATGGACACTTGTGGCACCACACGAGGCAGAGTCCTGAGGTGAGGGTGTGGATCGGCCTGTTTAGCAGTTGTGTTACACCAGCAGGAGGGCACCAGCCCTGGAATGCCAGCACCTCACCTCTGGGTAACTGCTCCCCCAGTCTGCCGTCTACCACCAAGCATAGGGTAAAATGGCTGGAAAATTAAAGTAGATGCAATAAAGATCAGCACTCAGATAAATTACATTGTTTTAAAACCCAGAATCAATGCAAACATCTCTGTGTTATATAAAATATTGGAGTTTTCAGCAAAGATAGGATCCTATCACTGATTTTTTTTTATGTTGCCTCTAGCTCCAGTGTAGTTGAGCACAACACTGTGATTCGTCTGTCTTTATTAAAGCCCTGATATTTTGTTTGCATGGATTTTTGGCATTAATTTTGATTTTTTAAAATTGCATTAAAATGTCATTTGTCTTGATTACAGGTGTGATTTTCTGTTGGCATTGTTAGTTGTTCTTTTATTTCATTTCAGCATTTCCTTATATTTTGAGCTCAAGGCATGGTGCTCCCGTCTTTGTGCTAGCCTTGGCTCTGCCATGATCAACCTCCGTTTCCCCCCTTCTCCCTGCTACCCCACGCACTCCCATAGGCTCCAGACATCTTAGCCCCTCATTCCCCTGACCAGAAACTGCATCCTTCTTCCCACCCTCAGCAGCCTCTAGAAAATGGAACAGACAGGGAATGGGCAGTTGCTAAAATTCCTTCCCTAGGGGAGACATAAATGAGTCCCCTTCCTAAGTCCCAGTGACAGACCAGAGCACATTCCACCAAACTTCAGTTCAGGGACCAATGAGTTTATTGGACTTTCTTATAGAGCATGGATGAGGTGTTACTAACACGAGTGTGGGTGGTCCCCCAAAAAAGGCTACACTGGAAAATGACAGCTGTCCCACAGATGCACACGTGAGCCCCCTCTCCTATTCTTCTTGGCCCTCGCCATGGCCAGGTGCAGTTAGGGCAGAGTTGCATCCAATAGGTGGTGTGGAGCAAGTGGCTGGGTAGCCTGGTGGTCTTACAATCTTCCTTGTCCCTCTGAAAGGATGATGTAAGCAGTCATCCAACAAGGCCAGCTGGGATGGTCTTTTGCAAGCAGACACAGCTGAACTCCCCAAGATGGCAGTTGTTTGGCTCAGGGTGTTCTGAGGACAGAAACATACAAGAGGGGCGGTCCCCTGGAGCCTCTAGAAAAGAACACAGGCTTGCTAAGACCCAATCTATGGCACCCTCTAGAGCTAGGAGACCATGTACCCTGTCTAAGACCCTGAGTTGGTGGCATTGTTACAGCATCAATAATAGAGATATTGACAATGTCCCCAAGGAATGCTGGAACCCCCAGGGTGGCTCCAAGCAGCTGCTTCACCCCTTGCTAGGGGTGGGTTTCCCACAGCTGTGTGATAAACATGGAAACTGGAGGCTTAGGACAGGGGAACTTGGCCCTCATAATCTGGGAGCAGAAGCATGGTGCCCAGGCATCAGCAGGGCTCTGCCCTTTCTACAGCTCTGGGACAGATCCTGCCACATGCAACTCCTGGTGGTGCCAGGGCAAACCTTGCTTGACTCCTGGCTTCATTGTCTCTGTCTCCTAGAGTCACGTCACACCATCCTCCTGACTATGTAAGGTCTTTCTCTCCTCCCTCTTTCAAGGATTCTTTGAATGGTATTGGGGCCCACCCAGGATACTCACCCCATCTCTAGATTGTTGACTTACCCATGTCTAATCTTTTCCTGAGTAATGGAATTGGGACATGAGATATTTGTGGCTATTGGCCTGCCTTCCATAGGCTCTACTGACACAGCGGCTGCTCTGTGGGATGGCCAAGGGACAGCCACTTAATCCAGTGTTGAAGTGCAAGAAGGGCTGAAAGCAACCCAGTTTCACAACCACTCCTACCTCTGCCAAGCCCTTACAGTAGGGATGCCAGCAATTCTGAGCCTGTTTCCTCTTTCATCCTGGGAACACTGGTCATGTCCTACAAGGTCCTCACAGCAGGAGTCCTGACTGCCCTAATACCATCCTCAGTGACATCACTCCTCAAGGCCTGGAGCTTGGCTGCTCATGGTCAGGCTTCCACTGCTCAGCTGCCTGGCCTGTGCCCCTGTCATGCTCATTGAAAGGTCAAAGCAATGAGATTGACGTTCAAAGCTTAGCATGCGGGCCTGTCCTGGAGGTTCATCAGTAGAGGCAGACTCAGCCCCAGCCTTTCTCTCCTGGAGCTTGATCTCCCCCAGCCCCCAGCCCCCTGCCCCCAGCCCCCTGCGGCTTCGGATGCCACCACACCATCGCACCCTGTCTCACGTGGTGATCTGTCAGGCGACTTCTGGTGTCGGGAGCCATCCCCACAGGGCTGCCGCCACTCTCGGTGGTTTATCGTCCCCACAGATGGAATTATAGCTTTGGCACGGGTAATTGGCCACATATTACTCCATATTTTATTTGTATTTATCATTACAGCTAATTATATGGGCCAAGCCTTGTCACCAGGGAAGCATATAAATTATGCTTAAATCATTTGTGCAGAGCTGATTTCCAAAGGAAAGAGTCAACAGACCCATCTGGCTCCAGGGTGGGGTTACAGTCGTGTGAATTACAGAGAAATTCATCTAGCTCACCTATTAATTACACCTGGGACCATAAGTTGGACCCTTGTGTACCAGTGTCTACATAGACATATGCACATATATGTGCGTCAGCTCTCTCTGGATCTTGGGGTACATTTTCAAAGGAAGACTGTGAAAGGCACAGCTACGGATCCCGTTAGTCAACCAAACGATAATTTAGAAGGGGCAGTGTTGAGTTGTGATTTGAGTCCACCATCAGCTGACTTTATGGAGATTGGTCTGGATACTCTGGGTGGGCCAGGTGAGACCCCCCCACACATGCCTGGAGCTCCCAGAAAAACCAGAGCTGCAGCTCTGCAGAGAGTCCAGCTGTGTTCAGAGTCTGCTCTGTGTGCTGCAGACCTGTCCAGCTACATCCCTTGAGACAGATTTCCTCCTGCCTTGTTCATCTGGCTGAGCTTGACTGAGAGACAAGGATCCTGAAGTGTCATCATCTCTCAGCAAATCAGGCAGGGCGCTAATGAGGACAGAGCTGGTGCAAATATGTTTAGTGACCTGCTGTGTCCTTGGAGCCAAAATGCCTTTCTTGGTGCAAAACCGTCACACATGGACCCCAAAGGCCAAAGCTTGAGGAAAAGCCTGCTGGGCCCTTTGGTTTTCTCTCTTGGTAGGGAAACTGAGGCACAGACAGGGTGCTACAAGAATGGTAGGTACTACTAGGCCTACCATGACCCCCACCCTTTCAAAGTTCTGGCAATGGCTCCAAGGAGCCCTGCCCTTAAAGAGAGAGCTGGGGAGGAGCACAGCTGCCTCTGAAAGCACTGGGGATTGTGTGTGTGTGTGTGTGTGTGTGTGTGTAAAATTCCCATGATGCAGTAGTCAGATAGTTGGGTTCAAGTTGGCAGGCCTATGGGGTAAGATGACACTGCAGGTGTCTCAGGGATCTCACAAGGGTACCCAGACACTTGAATCCTGGGTGAGTCAGTGTCCTCAGACAGAGATGTTAGGCAGACATAAGACAGTACCTACTCAGAATGTTCCAGAAGTTCTTCATGAAGACGAAAATCTATTGGCTTGACATTTTTTAAGAATATTGCTTTGAGTGAATTATTCAAAGTTGACACTGAATTAGTGAGAAATATATTAAATTTTAAGTATTTAAACAAACAAGAAAATGGTAGCTATGAACCCTGGGGGAAACACAGTTGGTTAATAAAGCAGACTCTGTGCCTATCTCATGCCACGATGAATTTGCAGAGTGTTAGTATTGAAAACACTGTAACTTCCTCATTTTCAGTCCTATAGTGAAATACCTGGGGCAGCTGGAGTGCCCACAGGAAAGGCTTATTGGGCTGATACTTCGGCAGGTTTGAAGTACTGTTGAAATGCCCCATTAGCCTGTCCTCTGGAAACTGGGGACAGATGGTGGCATAACGTAGTAGGAACCCTTGACCAAGCGGAGTACCCCTTCAAGGGCACTTCCCCAGTGACAAAGGATCTCTCCCAAGGCCCTGCCTCTTGCTTAAATTCTTTGTCCTCCCCCTTTGTCTTCGCTCTCCCCTCTCTCTTCTCCTTCCCCTTTTCCCTCCCTCCCTCTCTTTCCCTCCCCCTCCCCTCCCTGTTTTTCTTTCTCTTCTCTTTTCCCTCCCTTCCTCTATCCCAATGTCCCCTGCTAGGGGAAGCAAGCTGTCAGGACAATGAATTATGTCACCACCTGCAAGGGCAGGACAAACCCCACCTGTCCTTCCCATGAGGATGCTGTCCTCTGACACTGACCCAGCTTCTGAGTCCCAGGAGCAAAACCAGCCTCAATGATCTGGGTCCTCACACATGCCTGTCTAAGAAGTTGCAGGTGACAGATGGGTGTGGTTTTAACCCACTAACTGATATAATGAGCCGATTAAAATCTCCTTAAAACGCCATAAGGAATGCGATTCCCGTGACAATCACTGGCTCATACCTAAGGACAAATGTGGAACAAACCTCACAAGAGCAAACAGCCTCGTGGGGGAAATGGCCAAGGCTATGCCACATTATTCTGGGAGTGAAGGTATCCAAGCTGCCACAGCTCAGAGTCCCCCCCACACTCCCCAGGAACTAGAGATTGCCCTGCTCCTGCTGGGAAGGGGGCAGGGGGAGGGGATGGGAGAGCTAACATGGGCTTCCAGACTCACCCTTCATGCTGGGTACCAAGAATTTTTTTAGGTGTGTGTACGTATTGCATGGTTAGGTGAATGTTGTAAGCGGCCTTTGGTTTCATCTACATCTCTTTGTTTTTGGATCTTATGAGGCCAGCAATAGAGCCTTCTTCTGTCTAGGATCCCACGTATGCTATTAGCTGCTGGTGAGTTGGAGTAGATCTGTTACCTGGATTCAGTCACCTCAAGACTCACCTGTTAAATTAACTGCAAACATGGCTGAGTATTTCCAGGATCCCACGAGCCAGTGGATGACAGGGACATCAAGGAAATCCTGGGGCATCATGGAGGCTGAACAGTGGGTCAAAAAAGATGTGTTCACTGAAAAGACACCCACCTGCAGCCAGGGCCACTCATGCTGCACAGACTCGAGAGTCAGATGAGGTTACCCTTTTCCCCAAGGCGCCTACCCTTGTAGAGTAAATTGACTCTGTGTTTTCCACCGTGGTAATGGGGAGAAGTGGAAGCCATTGAAACTACTAATGGCTCATCCCAGGCTTCAGGAGGAATTTTGTCTTGTACTATCCTGGTGCTACGTGGAGTTGTGTCCCTAAGACCCTTTCCCTGATGGCTGAAAGGACTATTGGGGTGATGGTCGGAGTTAACACTATACATTCTGTGTGTGGGCAGCTAAAAGATAAAATGACACACTAGAAAATTACTGTCTGGTTCTACCCCTTCCTTCCTTCCTTCCTTCTTTCCTTCCTTCCTTTTTTCCTTTCTTTCTTTCTTTCTCTCTCTCTCTCCTTTCCTACCTTCTTCTTCTTCTTCTTCTTCTTCTTCTTCTTCTTCTTCTTCTTCTTCTTCTTCTTCTTCTAATTTATTTTGCTTTAAGACCCTAACACCACAAGAACTGTGCAGATTCTCAAAGTCAGACGAGAGCTACAAGTGTGATTTCTAAAGTAGGTTAAGCAAAGTAACACTATAATGTGGTTTGTAATTATAATATAATATAATGGGTGGAGATATGCATTCTCAGCTCTCAGCTCTCAATCAGGATGCTCCACCCCCAACCCATATTCAGTGGTGGACCTTTAGCCAATGGCCAACAGAGTATTTCCATCCTGCTGGGGCACAAGCTTTGTTTTTTTGTTTTGAGTCCAGGTCTCCTTAGGTAGCCTAAGCTCAACTGGAAGTCACAATCCTCTTGCCTCAGCCTCCCTAGTGCTGGCTAGGATTGAGTGTAGGGTGAGCATGTGACCCAGGCTGCTTGATGGGGACATCTCTGAGATCTGATAGAGAAAGAAAGTAACCCACTCTGGTTCTTGAGCTCCGAAGACCCCACGCTGGAGCTCCCTGCATCAGAGGTTCGTAGACACGGGCGAGCGAGAGCTCACCTGCAGGGAAAGAGCACTGGTAAGCACAGGAGCTTCCTGGGCCCAGAAGGAAGAGACGGTGACACGGGGTAGTATCAGTCACTCGGAGCCCTGAAAGCCCAGGGTACCCCTGAGACTCTCAAAGTTCCCAGAGCCAGCAGTACCCTCTTTGGACTTCAACAAGTTCACAATGATTTTTTCTGCCAATCACACCCAAAAATGTCCCAGTGGCACAGGGGAGATCTGCCTTTCCCCTTCCGTGCCAGCGTCCATTCGCTCACTCAGATGAGAAAGCTGATCCTGGGCCTGTAGAAAGCTGAACTGAGTAGAGACAATAGCCATTAGTAAGCTCACTAAGAAACAGTTAGAGGTGAGGTGTCCCCCATGGGGACATGATGGGGAACACACTGAGTGTCCCCGGACAGTGCACAGCAACTGGTCAGAGATGCTCCCACTAGCTGGGGTCCTGGGGGTTTGCTTTGTCCCTCACATTCCTAGGTGGGTAACTGACCTGTCACTCTCTCCAGAGAGCAGACCAGAGGACACAGGCTGTCTAGCCTCCACCCACAAAAGTCCCCTCAGCCTCTGGTTCACTTGGCTCACTCCCTCCCCCAGCACCTACAGTGAAGTCCAGGCTGTAGAGAGTTCTCATTCTACCTGGCCTCACAAGTGCCCACACTAGCTGTAGTCGAGTACGAAAAGCCCACAGAGGGGAATCAGCCAGCAGGAGCCAACAGCTAGGGCAGGCTGGAGAAGTGCCTGGGTCCGCGTGCGACAGCAACTACCTTGAGCATTTGTGGGGACATCTGAACAGAGCCCTGACACTTAACACCAGGCTCTTGCCAGACACCCTCCCAGTCCCGACCTGCCCTAACAGTCCCTCATTCCTCACTCATTCAGGAGGAGGAGAAAGAAGGGAGGCGGGGGGGGGAGAGAAAGAGGAGGGGGAGCTGCAATCTCTATCTGAGCTATGCAGACCCTATGCTACAGCCCAATGACCTTGGCCCATGGAAGAGCCTAGGGACACCAGCAGAGGGCAGTGGCGGCCAACATATCCACCCTCTCAGAAGCATGTGTGTGGCAGACAGGAGGCCCTAGAAATGTCTGAGGCTTTTCTCGGGGCCCGGGAGGACCAGAAACAGAGCAGGATTCATGTGGGCTGTGACTGTGGCCCCATTTGTGCCCACTGGATGGTGAGCAGCGAGTGGCACAGGTGTTATTGGCAACACCACCCATTCCATGGGACAGAAGAGGTAGGACCT
Organism: Cricetulus griseus; assembly: GCF_003668045.3. Lineage (NCBI taxonomy): Eukaryota > Metazoa > Chordata > Mammalia > Rodentia > Cricetidae > Cricetulus > Cricetulus griseus. Next base: position 5,482,478 of record NC_048599.1, on the reverse strand, counting down.
ACAGAGGCTTTGCCATGGGAGTGGAGGCTCCACCCCCAAGTATGCCCTCTGCAGTGATAGTGCAAAGGCCCCAGGGAAGATCTGTCTCCACTCAGAAGAACTCTAGACACTACTAGCCTGGTGACAGACCCTGGCATTCCTGTCCTCCCCACCAGCCTCAACGCCAGAGTTTAGCATAGCAGAGATGAAGGCCCACGAATGCCCAGGCCAGGGTCTCCTGGAAGCTCTGGTGTAGACACAGCAAACTAACTATATGTGGCATCATCTCTGTGATGCTAGAGATTTGGGGACCTACCCCGGGTGTCCTCAGTGTGGGAGGCTGGAAGGGGAGAAGAACGCCCTGTCTGTGCCTGACCACTGCCCCACACCACACCTGCCCTAGAGAGGAGTGGCCAGGGTCCCAGCCAGGCTCTCGAACTACATAATCCACACCCCCACCACCATGAGACACCTTGACAGGTGTGAGAAGCTGGGAAAGAGCAGCTTCAGGAGCCTGTGAAGACCCCACCCCTCTGGCCACACACATGGAGATGGGAGGAAGGAGAGCTGAGCACTGTACTGGTCACATACCAGACATTTACCTGGACCACCACCATCACTCCACCCCTGGCAAGGCTCTGGTCAACCCTGCTGTTTCCTCCAGGATGCTTCCTGAGCTGAATTCAAAACACCTCACTCCCAGCTACTCTCAGTGCTCTCTGCCCATAGACTCTAACAGTAAGCACACCTGGGTATAGGCCAGGCAGTCTCTCTCCCCTCCCCAACCCCCACCATGCCAGCTGCTGCCACCTAACACAGCCCCTGCTACCAGCCTCCTCTTGCCTCTTCTTGTCTAATTAGTCCCAGCGTGCCCTCCCCATCTGCAGACTCTTGTTGCCTTCCCAGTTGATTCTCCCTCGTGCCTTGAGGTCAGATAAGATGCCTGGAGACAAGTCCGTTGTTAACTGCAGGGATCCCCACACATGGATAGGTAACTGAGGATTCTACTAGCTGTAGCTAGGCCTGAGGGGACCTGCTCCTGTGTCTCTTTCCCTTCCCTCAGGGGTAGCAGTGTGTCCTGCCTTCTCACAGCAATGGCAACAACACCAGGAGAAGCAGGAGAGGAGGTGAGGGCTCTGGAGCCCAGGATTAGGACATGTGCCAATTTGAGCTGGAGCCACAGCACAATGCGTGGTCATCCCCTAAGTCCAGAGGCTGGAAAATAGGCACCGTGTTTGGGAGCCTACAAAGCCAAGGGTAAACCTCTGAATTTGGGGTACAGAAGGAGTTGACACCAGCCATCTCCTCCATTTCTTGACTTCTGTCCCTAGCTCAGACCTCTCTCTCAAGAACCTTAATGAGACAGAGCGATGTCCACCAGAAATTAGGGAGTGCAGAACTGTTCTGCAGAGTGCAGTTGAACTCTTGAATGTAGACATGTAGATATTTGTGTAGAAGGAATAGCTACAAAGAATGAGTAGGTCCATTAGGATCTCGATGAAAATGACAGAAGAACCTACTAAAGTGACTTTAGGAAAGGCTAGGTGAGGTTCCTTTAAAAAAGAAAAAGAAGAAGAAAAAGAGGGGCTGGAGAGATGGCTCAGAGGTTAAAAGCACTGGCTATTGTTCCAGAGGTCCTGAGTTCAATTCCCAGCAACCACATAGTGACTCAGAACCATCTGTAATGAGATCTGGTGCCCTCTTCTGGCATGAAGAGACACATACTAACTAAATAAATAAAAATTTTAAAAAAGAGCTATCTGCAGATTTCTTTGTCTTAAAGATGACAAGATAGCAGCTTTGTTCTCTGTAACCCTCTGTAACCCTCACATCTGAGCTGACTGTAATAGGAAAGCAAGCTGAAGAGACAATGTCCCCGAGACGCATAGGAGAGCAGGGTGACCCAGCATGCGGTACACCCACAGAGGTCACTGGAATACATGTTTACAGAACTATCATTCTGTTGTTGAAAGATGTTGACATCAGGTCCCCAAGGGCTGTCTGAGACATGCGGGGCTTACCCCAGTCCTCAGAAGCAACTTAGACAGAGGTGGCAGGGAAGGCTTGGGAAGGGGCAGCAAGAAGGGGCAGGTAGGAAGCTGGGCAGCCTGGGGTACAAGGGCTGGACTCTGGCAGGTCACCGAGCCAGGTGATCCGGAGCCAGAGCAGACCATTACTCCCAGAGCAACTAGCTTCAGGCTTCCTAAACCAGACAGTCCCTAGCCACCAGCCTCCCATGGTGACTGTGACTGAGAACAGAGCTCCCTGCTAGACATGCCCCTCCTGCCACATACTCTACCAGACTAAAACTTTCATCCCGACCAATGCTTAACACTTCAATGTTTCCAGAGCCTGCATGCCCTGGGCTTGCTTTAATTCCCAACTGGTTTATCTGCCAGGTTGACTGACTACCAGGCCCTGGCTGAGACACAGCGGGGGATTGGCTGACTTAGGCAGCAGAGGCACCTATGTGACTTGAGGACTCAATGTTGCCTTGTAAGGTCCCCAAATTCATGGATCCACCTCTCTGCAGAGCTAGGCCACAGAGCCACTCTCTAGACAGCCCAGAGCCCCTAACTCCACTCCCATCTGCTGCAGACTAGCGTTGACCTCTGAGAACCCAGGAGGAAGGGAATCTATGCAAGCCCCAAAGCTTGCATATCCATCTGGCCGGCAGCTCTGGGAAGGGGAAGACATGCTGGCCCTGGCTCTGTGAGAGTGTCTCACAGCATCAGGGACATTGGCTAAATTAGATCTTTATCTGTGTTCTGGACCTGTGAAAACAGGACGCTGGTAATCTTGTTCCCAGGGAATTTGCAATTCTTGACTAAATATATACATAGATCCATAATATATACAGCAAACAGTGCCAGACAAGATGTTTTTCTCCTCAAAGGGATGGTCACAGGGTCTGAAGGGACCCCAGGAGGTCAAGGACTTCCCTCTGGAGATGACTCTGTCAGCTGCTCAACAGTTATCTCCAGTTCTAATTCTATACTTCCTGGAGGGGGGATGGAGCCCCCCCACAGTACAGCATCCAGAGCCTTTCCCAAAATAAATCACCCCCACTCTGACGGCAGGGGTGGGAAGATATTAAATTATCCAGTGTCTCTGTGCTCCTCACTTCCTCCCCTTGTGGAGTTGGAAACATCTGGAAGAGAAGGCTGGAAGCCTTTGCACTTAACACCTCTTCAGTACTTTGTGCCTTCAGAGTGAGTCCAGCGAAGGGGCATGGCCTGGCAGGACACCAGAGGCACCAGCAAGTGTGTTCAAGAGCTAACTTGGGCTCTGAGGGATAACTCAGACACTGAAGTAGTCTTGGGACCGAGAGAGAAAGACAGAGAGGGAGAGAGAGAGAGAGAGAGAGAGAGAGAGAGAGAGAGAGAGAGAGAGAGAGAGAGAGAAAGAGAGAGAGAGAGACTTATACATGGGCACACAGGCATACACATAAACTAAACAGAACTTAGTCTTCATTGACAAAATTCATGTGCCAAACAGTTGCTCATTTAAAGTGTGCATTCTAAAGCAATCACTGCCATCAACAGCCCTAACACCTGCACCCTGTCCACAGGCTGCTTGAACTCACTTTCCGTCCTGTCTCCTCTGTTGCTGTGGGTTTATCTGTAGCTGATAACTGGATTTGATCCATTCGCTTGGGTTTGGTTGAAAGTTTCTGCGTGTGTGTGTGTGTGTGTGTGTGTGTGTGTGTGTGTGTGTGTAATATTTCTCTGCCTGAGCACCTCAAATTGGGTAGCTAGATTATTCTGGTTATGTAAACAGCCCTGTGCATGTCTGTACCTGCTTTCTTTCTGTGTGGGGTTAAAGCTCAAGTTTCTCTTTGGTATGTGCCATAGAGTGGACTTGTAGGGCCTGGCAGTAACTGTGTGTGTAACATCCGGAGATCTTCCAGGCTCTTTCCCAGCATCTCTCACTGCTGGTTCCAGCAGAGCCAGACTTCCCATCTTTCCCATCAGTGCTTACTGCCCTCTGCCCTATGACCCGACCCCTCCTCTACATCATGCTTTCATGCCTTGCCTTGGCTTGTCTCTCCTCCAGCTCACATCCATCCCCCGCTGAGCCTACTGGGATGGGTTGTACAGTGGAGGGTTCCTGTCTCTGCTGTGTGAACATGAGGCTCTGAGTTTGGTTGGATCCTTAGTACCCATGTGAGCAGCATGTGACAGCACATGCCTGGAAACCCAGCTCTGGGGAGATGGAGACAGGAAGAGGCCTGCTGCTCAGCCAGTGGAGCTGAGCCAGTGAGCTTAGGGGTCGATGAGAGATTGTTCTTTTTAAATTTTTGTGTTAAAGTGTGTGTATGTGTGTGTGTGAGAGAGAGAGAGAGACAGACAGACAGACAGAGAGTCAAAGAGAAACAGACAGAGACAGAGAGAGAAAGACAAAGACATAGAGAGAGACAGACAGAGAGTCAGAGAGAGACAGACAGAGACAGAGACAGGAAGAGAAAGACAAAGACATAGAGAGAGACAGACAGAGAGACAGAGACAGAGACAGACAGAGACAGAGAGACAGAGACAGACAGAGACAGACAGACAGACAGAGACAGAGACATAGAGACAGAGAGAGAAAGACAAAGACATAGAGAGAGACAGACAGAGAGGGAGACCATATGTATGGAGATGACCAGAGGACTTGAGGAAGTCAATTCTCTCCATGTATCAGATGGGTCCCAGGGATCAAACTCAGGTCATCAGGCTTGGCAGCAAGTGCCTTTACCTGCTGAGCCATCTCACCGGCTGAAGGGTGAGAAAAAGAACTGATGTCCAACCTGGGCAGTGCAGAGAAGGCTCTAAGAGGACCAGAGATGTTCAAAGGAGCCGTGTGGTCAGTTTTACCCATGGAGGAAATGGCTGTGACCTAAGGAAGGTGACAGAGCCCCAGACAGGCTCTGGCATGCCGGCAGTGAGGTTGGTACATATCTCATGTCTGTTGAATAGCAAGAGTGTGTCAGATGTCTCCTTGCCCAGAGTCCAGGGTACGTGCCCATCCGTCTGGCAGCGACCCCGTTTGTCTCCAGGTGGGCCGCATTTCTATCTGCGGGCTGGAACACACTCTATGGGCCCATTTCAGAACTCCAGCTGAGTGCTACTCCTAAATCTTTACACACTGGTCAAAGCTGTGGCTCTGCCAAGTGTGTGTATGGGGGGGGTGGGTGGGGGGGTGGGTGGGTGCATGTGTGTGTCTTAAATCCCAGCCCTTTCCTGCACGTGTGCTTTACATTCTGCTGACAGCAATGCTTGGCCTTTGAGATGTCCTTCTTGTTGCAATAAAATGTTCATTATAGCTAAAGTCTTAGACATTCCTGTCTGGACATCAAAGTTTGGATTTATGAGCCCACCATGGTGGTGCACTCCTTTAATCCCAGGACTCAAGAAGCAGAGGCAGGTGGATTCTGTGAGTTTGACGCCAGCCTTGTCTACATATTGAATTCCAGGATATCCTGAGCTACATAATAGAGAGACCTTTAAAGCTAGCTGTCTCTTACTCTTGACCCTGAGACCATGATTCCTAAGCCCCTGGAAGACCATTGAGTAGAAGTCAGGTAGCCTGGACTACATGAAACACTATCTCCAAAAAGTAATTAGAAAACACCAAAAAGTAAACGTACTTTTCAACTAGCTGGGAGTCCATTTGTGGTCTCCAGGCGACACCTGGTGGTAGCTCCATTTCGGGATTGCAGTTGCAGTTCCCAGCTGCGCCACCTGGCAGACTCCAACTCCAAGCTGGCCTGGGAGAGCTTCCTTTCAGAATCCAGGAATTGGGGGCTTTAAAGAGTTGTGGGACCTCTGAGGGGTGGTTCCTGCCACTGTGACTGTCTTAGGTACCCAAAAGGAGTCTGGGGAGTCTATGCACCATCCTTCAGTCTGCATCGCATGACGGACGGTGCGCTGTTCCACAGACACGTTCAGGGTACAGACACGTTCAGGGTACAGACACGTTCAGGGTACCCCAGTTGACCGGTGCCCGCTTAATGCTTTCAGAGCCTATGCTCCTACCTCAATGCTTGGAGAAGGCTCACACAATAGTGCACTTGCAATACCTTGGAAGGGCTCAGTGAACCACTACCGTTGTTCCTTTCTTCCCTTTTTGTGTGTACCCATGAACATGATTGTGTGTGTGTGGGACTGTGTGTGTGTGTGTGTGTGTGTGTGTGTGTGTGTGTGCTCGTTTGTGTGTTCATGTGTATGTACCTGTTGCATTGTGTGTGTGTGTGTGTGTGTGACTGTGAATGTGTGGTTTGTGTGTGTGTGTGTATGCTCATTTGTGTGTTCATGTGTATGTACCTGTTGCATTGTGTGTGTGTGTGTGTGTGTGTGTGTGTGTGTGTGTGTGTGTGTGTGTGTGTGTGTGTGTGTGTGTGTGTGTGTGTGTGTGTGTGTGTGTGTGTGTGTGGTGTGTGTGTGTGTGTGTGTGTGTGTGTGTGTGTGTGACTGTGTGGTGTGTGTGTGTGTATATGTGTGTGTGTGTGACTGTGTGTGTGTATGCTCATTTGTGTGTTCATGTGTATGTACCTGTTGTATTGTGTCTGCATTTGTGTGCGTGTGTCACACATGCACCTGTGGAGGGTAAATGTCCACAGCAGTGTTTCTCCTCAGGTGCCATCCACACTGCTTTCTGAAACAGGCTCTCTCACTGACCTGGAACTCACATAAGTAGTCCAGATTGACTGGCCAACAGACTCTGCAGATCCAGTCTCCACTGCCCCAGTACTGGGCTCACACGCCCTGTGATATCTGCCTTATTACTTGGTTTCTGGGAATCCAACCTGACCCTCCATGAAGTACTGATGGGCCCAGCTCTGCAACCCTCAGCCTCTTTGGCATCAGTTTTTTGGTGCTAAACTTCACATGGACAGGCATGTGCAGGGTGTTTGTTTACAACTGTAATTCAGGGATTGTGTGCATATTTCCAGCCCTGAGAGCCACATCCTGGGCAATCTAGTGTGACTACATCTTGGTCTATACTTACTGCATACAACACAAGATCATCTTAAAAAAAAAAAAAAAGCAGAACACAACAAAATACAAACAAACAAAAAACCAGGATCTCATGTAGGCCAAGATGACCTGGAGCTCACCATGTAACTGAGGGTGTCTTTGAGCTTCAAATCCTCCTGCATCCACGTCCTAAATGCTGAAATTACTTGTGTGAACATCCACACCCATTTTTAGAGAGCTCCGGATCATGACTAGGGCATCAAGCATGCTCGGCAATAGCTCAATCACTGAATGAACCACATCTCAGGTCCCTCAATGGCTTTGAATGAACTACATCTCAGGTCCCTCAATGGTTTTTTAAATGAAAAGTGTGGGGGTGTGGCGGTGTGGGAGAGTTGGGGGGATGAGGGGAATGTGGGGTGTGGGTGTAGGGGGGTATGCGTAGGGGTATGTGTGGGATGTGTGGGTGTAGAGTGTTATGGGGTGTGTAGGATGAGTGAAGGGTGTATATGGGATGTGTGGGGTGGGGGGGTTGTGGGGGTGTGTGGGATGTATGGGGTGTGTTTGGTGTGGGGGTGTGTGTATGGGGTGTGTATGGGGTGTGTATGGGGTGTGTATGGGGTGTGTGGGGGTGTGAGTGTGTGGGGTGTGGGGGGTGTGAGTGTGTGGGATGTGTGGGGTGTGTGGGGTGTGTGGGATGTGTGAAGGGCGTGTGTGGGGTGTGTGTGGGGTGTGTATGGTGTGTGGGGTGTGTGTGGGGTCTGTGTGCTCTATCTGTATAAGTCTATGCAATATATATTGCATAAATATATGCAGTGACCCGAGCGTCCAGCAGAGGGCAGCAGATCCTGCAGAGCTTGAGTCACAGGTGGTTTTGAGCTAGGAAATGAAGTCTGGCTCTCTGTAACGGCAGCAGCCCTTTTAACTGCATTCCTCCAACCCACATTCTTTCAAAAGCTGCAAAATATGGCCACAACATCCCTGCTTGTGGCATTGGAAATATTTCCAAGGCCTTGTCGTCCTAGCCAGCTGTTTCAACATTTGTAAACATGCCTTGTACCCTGGTACTTCTACAGAAGTGGGGTGGTTGGGACCAGATTGGGCATTTGGACAGGAAATGAGCAATTTTACAAGGATATGGGATTCTCAAAAGGCCCCTGTGATATTACACACACACACTGCCCCAGATGTTATTGGTAATTTTCCCCCATTTTAAATTTAGGATGTATAGCAACCAAACAGGTCAAGGATGACACTATTGGGGTGCAGTGTCATGTTTCCCTAGGGCAGCTGGGCCTTCTTGTTCCACGGCCAGATGTGGGCTCCTGGAGCGATGGAGACCCCTTTCAGGATGTCACAAGGGCTATACACATGCCTACCAGGCTTATTTTGCAGACAGTTGCCGCAGAGAGTGGAATTTTCCTCTGCCTGAGAGCCTGCTGTTCCCCTGCAGTGGCTCTGGCCTGGGGGCGCTCTAAGTGCAGCTGAGAAATCTTTGCACTTTAATGTCCAGACCAGCAACTTTACAGGAAATTATTAATCTCCCACTTTGGGAATTATTAGTTCTGGATGGAGACTCTTATTGTATAAGGTTTGCTGAGGATTTATGAGTCCCTCTGGAATCCGGGAGGGGATCGATTCTCAGCGAGCAAACATTTTAAGCAAATTAAGTGTTGGTGGTATAATAATACAAATAATGCCTGCCGTTTTTCAAGTGTCTGCTTTGAGCCAGGAGTTCCATCTCTCTTGCAGTGAAGGGGCAGATTTTATTACCCCCAAACCCTCCACATGAGGCCGCTGAGACCCCCCAGAACTGTCTCTGGTAGCCCTAATGCCACACATTGGGGGGCAGAGGAGTCTTGTCAATCACCTTTACCAGACCACAAAGCCAACCCTCCTGCTCATCAAGGGGTCGGTATAGCAGGCAATTCTCACGGCTGTTTCTTCCGACAACGTGAGTAGTGCTTGCTTAACACAGGAGGACAAGACCTGTGTATACCACGGATGGAGGGAGCTGAGGGTGTCAGGAGGTGGCCATCGGGCCTGCAGCCACACAGCTGATGAGAAGGAGAAGGGCTGAGAAAATGGCTCCATCAGTAATGTTTACTGTGCAAGCATGAGGACCTGGGTTTGAGCCCCAGACACCCCATGAAGGACCCCAGCATCAGGCCTGGAGACATAGCTCAGTGGTTAGAGTGGTTAGGTGCACTGGCTGTTCTTGTAGAGGACCCAAGTTCAGTTTCCATCATCCACATGGTGGCTCACAACCATCTGTAACTCCTGTTCCAGGGGATTCAACACACTTCTCTGGCCTCTGCAGGCTCCAGGCACACGTGCGGCACACAGACATTACATGAAGGCAAAACACTATACATAAAAAATTTATTTTGAAAAAAATATCCATCATGATGGTAGGGCAAAACACTTGTGATCCATTGCTAAGGAGGCAGAGCCAAGCAGATCCTTAGGACTGGCAGCTAGCCTGGTCCTATTTGGTGAGTTCCAGGCCAGCTAGACACCTTACTCAAAAAAAAAAAAAAAAAAAAAAAGTTATAGTTGGAGGAACACCATTGCCTGTGGAAGTCTGTTCTACTTGGGTCTCAAGTAGAGGCCAGAGAGGCTCCGTGTAGACTAACACAAAGTAAGGCTTCCTAAGGTCTACACTGTAGAGAGAATGGAATGGGGTCAACCTGCTCACCCAGTGCTCAGTATAAGCCCAGGCAGGGTCAAGAGGGACCCTTACCCTACTCTCTCGAAACCCTGGGCTAGTAAGCATAGAGGAAGCTCCAGATGTATGATACTGGGAAGCTCTACTGTCTGCTCATGACACTTGGGAAGACTAGGCTCACCATCTCAGTCCTGAGTAAGTCATACAGCCTACTCTCTTTAACCTGTAGTTTGTCTTTAAACTTTCCACTGTGCTGGCTTCAGTGACATAGGCCAGCTGCAATGACCACTGCAGGGCCGACCGGAAGGTGGGTCTGGAGACTCACTCAGTGAGGAGAAGAGAGCATTAGTCTCTGGACACTGACTTTGAGAACCCTCGTAGCCAAGTCAAATGGAAACACAGTGCCCAGTGTAACCATCAATTTTGCTGTGTCATCCTGCAGGACTGACTTTCCAGAGCTATTTCCTGGGCTGCAAGATGAAGGGATGAGGAAGGTTGTTTGACTGTTGCCTTGCATGTCCTCAAGGACACACTAGAGCACTTCCCCAGGGCACTTAGGTTCCAGGGCTAGTTGGTCATCAGAGTTCGGTGGCCAGAACTGAAGAGAGCCCAGGAAAGACACCAAGTGGACATTCTTCCGTTTGTCCTTCTCTCAGCAGCCCCACCATGGTTTCCAGTGCTTCAGCAAGGCTCCCAGGCAAGGTCTCAAATGACTTGTTGGGTGCTTCTCAATGGTTCTAGCAGCCTTGGGGACAGGAGCAGGAATGGTTCTCATCCATCCTCTACAGGACACCTTTGGCTCCGAGAAGTGAAGACCCACTCAGAACCTTGAGCATGAAGGGCCCCACTATCCCCTGCTCTGTGCCCCCAACCCCACACATGTAAGGTCCCTGGTGACTGGAAGGCCAGTCCCATGAGGTCACAGATGTAGGGGAACCAAGGTCCTCTCCATACAGAAAGTGTCCCCCGTACAGACCATGGTTCTCTTAACATTCTAGAGCTGCTCCAGGGCATGGGCCAGCAAGGCTTTTTTTAGCTCCTACGGGAACAGTGAAGATGAACCTTCCCTTGATTTCCCTTTGTTAGTTCCTGATTATGAACAACAAAACACTCTTCAAAATAAGTGTGGAAAGCATTAACTCCAAATGTAACATTCTACTGAGCAATAGCAGATCAGTTGGCAGAGCTGTTGATATACCTCACATGGCCTGTAATGGGCTGCTGTTTCTATGTGACTTGCAGGTGTGTATGTATGTGTGTGGGGTGTGTGTGTGGGGGGGGTGAGTGTGTGTGTGTCTTCACAGTGCTGAGAAGGGAATCCAGGGTTTTGTGCATGCTAAGCAAGCCCTCCACACCTAAGTTGTACCCCAAGACCCAATGCAAGGTATTGAGGCTGTCTCTAATGAAGTGTCCTCAGAACCCAGGAGAGTGTCCAAGTGACCCTACCCCAGACTCAAGAAAATGTCACCACAGAAAGCCTGATGCCAACGGATGTCTAGCCAAGTATCTAATTGAATTGGGGTAAATGGAGTGCTTGTCTCCAAAAGTGTGGGTCCTCATGCCAGGCCATTGGCTCTTCCAATAACAAAGACTGCTTAGCAAGCTCCTGGCAAACACAATACTTGGAGGGACTCCACTTGTTAAGTTAAAAGGGTACCCATAAGTCACTCCCCTCCTTGCACCTCATTAGCTAAGTGACCCGACCCAATGGGTGGGGGTTGTTTAATGTCTGCCTATTGACTTTGGAGCATGCCTGCCAAAATTAAGATCTCAGTTTGACATTCTTAATGCTGAGATGTGCTTTTCTGACTCTTTATTTGTCAAATAGATGGCTGAACCCAGGCACAGCCACGTTGGCTGGTGTAAGACCATTGTCAACAAAGGTCTTACTTGCTGTGACACCAGGAAACACAGGCCATTAATTTTAAAGTAAGGCCTAGTTGTTGGGACATTGCAAAGAAGGGCAGCCAGGGTGCAATGTCAGTCTCATCCGCTTCCACCTCAAGCAACTTGATGAGTGGCCAAGAGACCTTTGACATATACATGGATTCCAGAACTTGTGCTGTGGTTCAGGGATTCAGGAAAACATATGGCCCACCGGGAGTAACAAGGTGGACATTGTGCGTCACTACAAGGCCTGTGGCTGTCCCCAGACTGCAGCTGTAGAACTGGGGGTCATCCTAATGGGGACCCAGGTCCATTCTAGCACTTTCCCGGGGTGGGGGTCATCCTAATGGGGACCCAGGTCCATTCTAGCACTTTCCCGGGGTGGGGGTCATCCTAATGGGGACCCAGGTCCATTCTAGCACTTTCCCGGGGTGGGGGTCACCCTAATGGGGACCCAGGTCCATTCTAGCACTTGGGCATGCTTTCACTCTTTGCTGCTTCTTCAGAATCTCAAGGCCATGTTTTAAAACCAGAAGCTGAGCTATCATGAGAGTTGGGTTTTAGCTCTGGAACACTCTAGAACAATCCAGCAACTTCCACCTTGCCTTCCTTTCTGTTGAAGCTGGGTCCCCATGCCCTTTCTTGGGCATTTGGCCTCACGGTCAGATTCTTTGCCGGTAGTCTGCACTTGGTTCACTCACCCCAGCTGCAGGGTCTAAGGTATAGATAGATAGTCTAAGGCAGAGTGTTGCCTGGATCCAACAATGAGCACTCTGAGCTAGTTAGCTCCCAGGGAAAAGGGGTGCTTGCGAAAGTGGGAAGGAGCATGGAGGCCTGTAGGGACTACCGGGTTTGGGGCCACAGGAAGACGTTGCCAGCCTGGCTCTGTCCTTGTCTCCTGTGTTGTTTCCTCTACCCCTAAGGCCATACGTGTCCTTGCCACAAGGGTAAGAACACAGCCCCTTCCTTGGCAGGCCATGTTTGGAGGCTCACGGGCCCACTCCGAGCTTCTCCTGTGCCCCATGCTCAAGCAGCAGACCCCTTCAGAGCTGGCTCAGCCAAAGCTGTGTCATTCCTGGCCACAGAAATGGTTAGCCGCCTAAGTCTGACAAACAAATTCACAGCCTACGCTGTACACGACCTCCTGACGTCGGCCGGTGCTCTCTCTGCTCGATAACAGGGGTGCTATTATCATTCCTGCTATTACTACTATTATCCTGGTGCATTAGATGGCCTCAAAAGGGATAGATAATTGGCTACCATCACCCCAACCGGTGTGATTGGGTGCCATGCACAAAGAGCTTAAAATTAAAGGCTGGCATTGTCGGCCTGGTGGGGACGGAACAGATTACAAAAGAGGAGAGCTCACCCGCTCCATTACACCCTCCCAGAGGCACTGGTAAAAGGACAACCAATTTGGTGACTGATTCAGATCTGTCCCTTCTTTTGTAGCCTAATGAGTGCCATGGGGGCCACTGTGGGAGCTGCAAGGTTGCCCCGGAGCAGGGTGATGGGCAGACGTGCTCAGGGAGGTAACACTGGGCCCTTTGACAGAGCCTTAGGGCTGGGTTTCTTTGGAGCCTCCCTCACTACCAAGTTATTGGGGTCTCTGGGCCCACACTTGATCATCCAGTAGAGGAGGAACATCTTGCGCTCGAAATTGCTGCGATTCAGGCGCCGTGCGATGGTGACGGGCGTTTCCCCCTTTGCGTCTCTGTCGTGGATGTTGGCGCTGTGTTCCAGTAAAGGCCTGATGCAGTCCATCCTGCCCATGGCTGCAACCACGTGCAGGGGCGTCCTGCCCAGGGGTGACTTGCCCAAGCAGTTCGCTCCTGTGAGATAAAAGGACCTGTTGGAGTGGGCTGCTCTTCCGGGCAGGGGTCCCACCATCTGACCCTGGAGGACAAGAAGGGGGCGGGGCTAGGACGGGAATCAAGGGAGAGTTGACACTGCTCCCAGGGACATGGTGGCTGGCTTCCCTTAGTTCATCACTCTTCCCATCCAGCCTGATCCCATGGGGCACCCATTCCAGTTTCCTGTTCCAAGCCTGTCACCCAGCTCTTGCTGCCTGTGGGACACTCTTTGAAATCTTTGCCTGACTCACTTCACTGCTTAGATATTCCAATGCTATCCTCACCCCTCCCGTGCTTCCTGCTGAGTTCCTTTGCTTCCAAAGCTCCAGCTCCTTGTACTTCCTGTCTTTACCCTTAAATACAGCATTCTGCACCCTGCCCCAGGCCCTTTGCACATACTATTCCTGTTACAGACTATACTTTTTCCTTCCCTTTCTTTCCTTTTTTTTTTTTTTTTAACTTCTTAGGGTTTCAGTAACCTCCTTAACTCTTCTTCCTTACAACCCCACCCCTACAAGTTCAGCAGGCACAGGGTTTAATGCATCCCATATGTGACTGACTATGGAATTAATAATTTGTAATCAATGGCTGACTTTCCTGCCTAAGATCCAGGAGGGAAAACACATGGTTTGGGCACTGCTTTTTTTTTTTTTTTTTTTTATCCTCCCCACACAGAGGTACTGGGGAGGTAACGGGGGATAGCAGCCTAAACATGGACAGATCTGGATTCTCACTGCCTCCTGCAGACAGATGGGCTAATGACAAGGGTCCAGCATGGACTCTAGGAGTTGAATCAAATTCTGGGTAACAGAAATCATGACACAAAAGAAACAAGGCAATTCAATTCATCCCAGCTGGCACTGCGGCTGCTGCCACAGTCCGATTGAGCTATGACTGGCTGGCTGGCGAGGCGAAGCTTAAGTAGGCTTCCAGAGTGCAGGCAAGACCCTGCACCTCCCCCTGTGGTGGCTGCAGACGATGGAAAACTTTGCAAAGCCCGCCGTCATTTTTTAATGGGTGCCTTCAAATACATCACAGCTCCATCAGAGCGAAGATGACTTTTTATGAGCTTAAAGGACTGCTGGCTGTGAAAGCCCATCTTTCATTGTATAAGAGAAGTGCAGAACGGCAGTCTGGGATGGCAGAGAACATGGTGTTATCACCCAGCCATCCCCGAGCTCTGTACTAGACATGTGACATGCCAGCATTCTTCCCTGGAAAGTTGAGGGGTCTCCCACTCTGCCTGGTAGAAGGGGGGCTTGGGATTGCCAGGACTGAGCAAGATTGCAGACGGAGGCAGCAGCTTTTAAAGCCCAAGACACTTCCTTGTCCCAAGGAAGCCATGTCATGGCTTTGGGCTATCTGAATCCGTGGGTACTTTTTTTAGTGGTTTGTCTCTCAATTAGAAGTACCATTCCCCCAACCAGGGAGAATGAAAGATCCCCTGACATCTGTCCAGACACAGTGCTGATTTACAGCTTTGGACAGATAGACAGATGGATAGATAGACGGTCACCCTTAAGTGGAGACATGATGGGAGGGGCGTGGGGGGTGGGTAGAGGAAGTATCTTTCTGAGGATCTATTTTCAAGGACCTCCAGCCAGCCAGCTGGCCATCCACTGTGATACCCAGGGTGAGGCCTTTTGGGACCATTGTGAAATCTATTTCAGGTGAGACAAGGGTGAAGACAGAACACGGGCTGCTTGGAAAGGGTGAGCTAGGAATTCCTGGACATCCCCTGTCTCTCACTGTCCTGCAATTTTGGACCTACCACAACAGAATGCTCTAGAGACCTTTGCCCTGAGATGTGAAAGCCTCTGGTGGTCATGTCCTAAGGAACCCAGTGGGAGACATTTGGTTTGGTTCACAAGAAGACAGGCGGTTCAGGGAGCCACCGCTGAAGAAACGAGACAGATCCTTCTGTCCTCCCAACCAGACCAGGACATGCTTTCTGCAGAATTACCAAGTTCTAGAAGATACTGCACGGCATCCACGTGACCTCTGTGAGCAGAGATGTACAAGGCCACGAATGCCCTCTGTGAGGTCCACTGCCTCCATTGCTCACCCTTAAAGTGCTGTGAGTTCGCCGTTCGGTAGAAGGTGTCCTCGCTGACGCCAAGACATGATAGCTAGGTGAAAGAAATAAGTCAGGGTCGCATCCAGAACGTGGCCCTACGCCCCAGCACGCATGACGTTTGCTTCATCTGAACCAACATACACAGTGGGAGCAGAGGGGGTGTTGACAGGGGACATTGTTCCGTGATCTGCACACACTCAGGGAGGGCAGCCACCTGAGCCCCCCCCCCCCCGTCAGGCGGGGGACACAGGAAGGCCTTCCTGTCAGTGTTTTTAAAGGAGAAGACAACTTTGCTAGTGCCCAGAGGAAGATGTTTGTGGCCCTTTGGAAAAACAACACAACTCCCCCAGGAGCTCAAGAAGAGGGGGGTCCACTAGGCACTGTGATGGATTCTGCATTTCCAATCCATTTTTTGTGCCCTTTGTCTTTGTCAATTTCTGGAACTTTCTGAACTCTTCTAGCAGGTAGATAGCCCGTCACAGAGCCATCTTGGGGAAGACACAAGTCTTCAGGGATGGGAGGGCTGTGGGACACCACAGCGAGGACTGTGCTCCTGATATCGGGGGTCAGGTAGTGGGTGGCATGAGGAGGGGCAATGGGGCAATTGCACGGGAACAGAGGGCACCAGTTACCCCCTTGGGCAGAAGGAGACAAGCTGAGGCACTGACTAAATTGCCAGGAGAGAGGGGAACCGAGAAAGCAGAGAAGTGACTAGAAGACGTGCTACAGCTGGAGCTATAGAGACCTTGCTCCTGTCCCTCGGGCCTGAGATCTGGGACACAGAGCTCATCGCCACATTCTCTTTCCCAGATGTATCCCAGCGCCTGTCCCTCAGCTCAACCTCCCCTTGAGCCCGTCCCACCAGGAAATTACCTCTTCCTCTTCTCACAAGTCTGTGAGCACAGGGTTACAGACCCGTTCTTGGGATTAAATTTGATTTTCAACTTGCCCACTGCTGGGATAGAAAAGTACCACCTGAGCTCCCCTGTGGGTGGAATGAGCAGGTTTATAAACTGTAAATAAGTGAACCCAGGGGACTCACAAGGCCAAATTGGCTGCAAACACTCCATTGGGGAGTCTCATCTTTCTTCCCTATGCTGAGGCTTTTATTGCAATGCTCATGCTAACGCCAGGGAGGGGCCCCTCAACCCCTAATATTGAAAGAAGCATGTAACCACCTTACTGGGATCCCCTTCCACGGCTGCCAAAACCAGTTCTGTCCAACCATCATAATGCCAGATACATAGTGAGATGACTGCTCCGGGAATGACGTCGTAGAACTTGAGGATGGCGTCATCCATCAAAATCCCTATGGGGAACAATTTTTCCCTTTTAGCAAAATTAGGACTTGAAGACAAGTCACTGTATCAGTTGAGACAGTGTCTGACCTTGAATCACACAAAGATACTTTTAAAATCTTGAGCAAAGAGGGGGGGGAAATTTCCCACTTGATGGTTGCACAGGAGCCCATTTGCTGCTGCTAATGCTCTTTAGAAAATTAATTTGGCTCAGCTCAGATCGAAGCTGGACCCAAAAAGAAAAAGAAAGGAAAAAAAACACACACAATGGCAATGATTTATAAAATTTTGTAATTACAGCTTGTCCTGTTGGGGAAAAATACATGAGTCAGTGAAATCGTTTTATGAGGCAAACTCTACAAATAGAACTACTTAAATCTAAGCTATATATCACAGGCCTGACAGTGTACTTAGCAAGTTATATACCTTCAACTGAACACCGACTCCAGAGAAATGTTGCCATTAGCTGGCTAAAGAGATGACAGTGACATGAGCCATCTTGCAAATGACAGACAGCCCACGTCAGGGTTTTTCCACGGAGGTGTTTAAGTGGCATTCTCAACTAGGTAACTAACCCTCTCTACCCCACACACCACAGACTCTGTGGCTCTGCCATGGCACATCAGCGGCACCTACGGCTAGCTCTTACAGCCCAAGATGCCACCCAGGCATGGCCCCTGTTGGGGACACACTGTCCCCATACAAGCCCACGGTAACGGTAACAACAGAAGCATATATTGAGGCCCACTGTGTTTGGACCCAAGTGTCAGAGCTCTTGCCTGACCCAGCTTGGCATCTTGAATAAGATGAGTGTGTGAAGAACAGCAGAGGGTCTAGCTCCACACTCATAAACCAGCCAGGCCTGGTGGCCACGCACCTGTCATCCCAGAACTTGGGAGCTGGGGGCAGGAGGATCGGGAGTTCGAGACTACCTTAAGATATGAGAACCTGTCTAAATAAATAAGTAAAAAAAATAAATAAGCAAAGTAATTAGCCCAGACTTTGGAAATGATCCTTAAAGGGGCCTGAGGTAGGGCGTGTCTTTTGAAATGGGGAACTTGGATTGTTCACAAACTGTAGTGATCTGCCCAGACTACCTGAGCACTCCTTCCAGGTGAGCAGAACCAACCAATATTCTGGCTTCTTGGCAATTAAGCTGAGTCTCTCTGTGCCTGCATTGAGGGGGTGCATCTGTGAATACCCAGGATGACACTCCAGCCTCCATGGCTCTTCCTCTACAGGCGCATGACAAAGCAGACTCCTGATAGGCTTGCGGGCACCATTTGATGACCAGACTCTGAGAAGGATGAAGACAGAGAATGCTGGCCGGCAAATCTGTAAATTAGGGTCCTATTTGTGGCTTGAATGTGGGAGCCAGCCTATCACTCACTAGTCTAAGACAACCTGACTTTGAAACCACTTAATAAATGCCTAGGAGGGAAGGGTCTCTTCCCTCATAGCGGTTCCGAGGCAACCCCTGGCCTATCCCCTGTGTAGACAGGCAGCCATTACATTAGGCTCCAACAAATACTACTAATTATCAACAGAGAAATGACTGGCAGGGGCACCACTTGCCCATGAATCTGCTTGGCTCGTGTAGACATGGCCACCCAGACGCTTTCCCGCCATGATCTCACTCGCCCTTTCCTCTGCAACCTTAGAGGTGGGCAGATGTGTCAGCCAATTATTTATAGGCAGGGGCCCAAATTTCTCTTAGCGACAGATCAGCATCATCTCTATGGTGCCAGCCAGTCAGCACAGCACAGCACAGCACAACACAGCACAGGGGTCAGGCCTTCAGCAGTTGCTAAGTGACTGTGGAGTCTTAGCACTGTGACATCAGTGTGAAGTCACCCCGCCTCTCACTCCTTCTTCAGCTTGCTGGAATTTATTGCTCATCAGTGAAAACAAAGGAACTCAGGAGGATACATAATTTTTCAAATTTCTTGTTGGGGGACAACTAGTTACTCCCCACCCCTTTGCCTTACCTCCTGAATTACTTGTTAGCTATAGACTAAGTCTCAAAGCACAGCTCCATGCTACATAAAGCCTCGAGAATATCAGAAAGCATATTTCAAGTCCTGTAAGGAGATACATGTGCCATGGAGAACAGCTAACCTATTTTTAAAAGTAGCAAGGAGAAATGTTTTGGCCTTGCCTACACACACTGGCAGTTTGCAGAGTCATTCCTGTCCACCGGGGAACAGCACAGAGATCTCTGGAGCTAATGGGGTTCTGCTTTCCGGATTAGGAAACTGAGCCCAGGAAAGGCAGCGTGAGAACGCTGAGCGTGGAGATAGGCTGCTTTCAGAGCTGTCTCCATCGTTCCCAGGCCCTGCAGTACCCTGCAGTGTCTCCGGGATTCCGGCTGCTCACATTCCCCCCGGCAGACCAGACATTTTTTTTTTTTTTTTAAACTTCATTTTCTTGAACTGTTTTGCGTTGATTTCCATCGGGTGGGGAGATGATGGAGCCCAAGGGGCTTTGATCCTGTACTCATATCCTAAACATTGTAGGGAACAAGGGACAGGGACAGGGACAGGGACAGGGACAGGGACAACCACGTCCTCAGCTTGAGGGAAGGATATAGATGGAAGGACAGAAAGGCTGCTGAGCCTCTGGCCTCCACTGGGTGCCTCCCCATGGAATTTGTCTAGATCAGGGTTCCTGGGGGTCCTGATTCAAGAGAGCTGCAGGTACTGGGTTCTAATTCTGCTGGGCTCTCCTTGAGCCCCCAATGTGGGAAAGGATATAGCTTGGACCTTGGGGTTTAGATACAGACTTAAGTTAGTGTCAGGATTTGGGGGGAGGGTCTAGTCATGGGCAAGGTAATGAGGGCAAGATTTACTCTGGATTTGGGGTTCCAATGACAGCAAGGTTTGCTGTCTGGTTAAGAGTCCTGGTTTAAGAGGAATCTGTGGCAGGATTTGGGGTCCTTGCGTGGATGGTTTAGGCAACTCGGGCTGGTAAGCAACTGAGTTAGGAATCAAACAGCTCTCCCCTGAGATTTAGGATCTTGCTAGTGACAGAGTTGACTCTAAACTTGGGGTTCTGATATAAGGAGGTTTGGTTAAAAGATCTATATTGAGTTCTGGGGTCCTCACCAACCAGGGTTTCTCTGAACCTTGTTTTCTTCACAGGGGCACAGCTAACATCAGCTTTGAAATGCTCATAAACACATGGTGTCTGTGAGGGTGGGAAATCAAAGAGAAGCAGGCTTGGCTTCACCTTTGGGGGTCCTTCTGTAGGCAGGACTCATTAAAGCCTTGGAATCCTTATGAGACACTTGGCTTGGACTGGGGTCCTTGAGGGACATGGGGAGCCTGAGGGCTGCCTTTCAGAGGTAGACAGAGTTGGCTTTGGATTTGGGGGTCCAGATGTGGGCGAGGTCCATTTGAGGATCTAGCATCCTAATGTAGACTGGGGTTTGGCTGCACAGATGGATGGTGAGAGCTTCCGGGAGTGGGGGGGGTGTGTGTCTCAGAATTGGGTACACAGGCTCAGTGTTGATACTCGTGATGTGGGCGGAGTCTGCTCTGGGACTTAGGTCTGGAGTGGCCAGGGGCAGCTAGAGGATTTGAGGTTCAAACACAGCAATGTGTGGACAGACTTTGGGACCCTGAGGTGGGCAGGGTTTGTCTCAGCCTTCGGCATCCTTGTGAGGACACAGCCATGGATTCCAGGTCCTGATGGTCATATGGTTAGCCTGGGGACTAGGGGTTCATATTTGGCCAGAATTGTTTCAGTCTGGGGATCCTAAGGTGGGTAGGGTTGGTCTTGATTTCCAGTGTCCTCATATAAAGGGGATGCTGTGAGTTTGGGGTTCTGAATTAGTGATAGCTAGTTTGGAGATGTGGGGTTCAGTCTTGGGTAAGTATATTCTGGATTTGGGGTACTGGAGTGGGAAGGAAATTTTTGGTTTAATTTTGACATCCTTATATGAATAACTTGGGTTCTAAGAGACTGATGGTTAGCCTAGTTTCAAACTTGGGGTTCATGTTTATTCTGGGTTTGGGGTCCTAGGATAGGCAAGGTTTGTTTTGAGTTCAAGCATCTCTGTATGTTAGGGGTGGGCTACAGTAGTGGTTAGCCTGGGAGAGTTGGGGGTTCAGCCTTGGGTGGGTGCGTTCTGGGCTTGGGGTTGTAGGATGGGCAGGTTTTATTTTGAATTTTAGCATCCTTGAAATGAATATATAGTTGGTATGAGTTGGGGGGGTGTTAGTGTGGGAAGGAGATTTGGACATTCAGCTTTGTTCTGAGTTGGGGGTTCCAGGATGGGAAGGTTTGTTCTGAGTTTTAGCATCTCTATGTAGACACAGTAGATGGAAGTCTGGGGGCATCTAACAAAGTCATGGCTAGTCTGAAGATTCAGCCATGTTTGTTGTGTATTTGGGGTCCCTAGAGTGGGAAGGATTTAATGTTTGGTTTCCTTGGATGGCCATGGGAGGTGAAGGACTTGGGTTTCTGAGGCCATAATTAACCCTGAGACCTGGAGTTCAGTCATGCCGACTTTGCTTGGGGTACTGAGGATCCTGGGACTGACTGGCTTCTTTTGAGTTTGTGCAGCTCTGTGTGGACACAGTAGATGGAGTTTCAGGGTTTTGATCTATTTATTGTTGGTTTGGAGATCTGGGGTTCAATCTTGGGCAGAGGTGCTCTGGGTTTGGGGTTCTAAGACCAGCAAGGTTTGTCTCAGCTTCTGGAATGCTTACACAGACAGGCTGGCTGCAGAACTTGGGGTCCACCATTTTGGGTTGGTTTTGGACCCAGGTTCTCACAGGGCAAAGGCCTGTCCATGATTGGTGGTGGTGGTGGGGTCTATTGAGGCCCAATTTTGTTTCAAGTGCAGTCTTGGAATGTTTCAGGTCCACCTTTACATTTGGGGTCGAATGAGATACCACTGTGTTTGGAGTTGGGAGCTCCAGGGGGCCCTTCTAGATGGGGTTCAAGGTGGCTGGGGTTGACTCGGTCACCTTGGGTGGTGAGGTGTTTCTTGGGGACCCAGGGGAGGAGTGGGGTGCGGGAAGGGGTCGGGCAGGAGCCACCTTGGTCCAGGAAGTGCAGCCGCTGTAGGTTGAAGGGGATGCCGACCATCAGGTCCAGCTCCTCCTTGAGCTCCCGCACTGTCATGTCGTTGCGGCAGTTGGCCACGCGGAACAGCTCCCCGGTCTCCTCCAGTTTCACCCGCAGTGAGAAGACGTCAGAGGCCAAGTCTGGCGAAGGGACGGAGGCGCGCGGGTCCGCGGGCGGCCCCTTAGCCCGCGCGCGGGCCCGGCTCGAGGGCTGGGCGGCGCGCGCGCCCCTTGGGTCGTGACGAGCGGCGCCCCCCTGAGGCCTCCGCGGCCGCGCGCCCGCCCCCGCCACGTCCGCCGACCTCGGCATGGCCCGCGGCCCGCGTCATCCCGCGCGTCATCGCCGCCCCCGCCTGGGCCCCCGGGACGGGAGAGGGGCGCCCGCGCTTCCGGAGGCGCTCCCCCCTCGCCTCCCTCCTCGCCTCCCTCCGCCGCCCCCGCCAGCCCCAGCCTGCTCGCGCCAGCAGGCATGCTTGGTCGGGGAGAAGCCTCTGGAACCGCCAGGCCGACCGTTTGTTTCCAAGGTGGCCTCCAGGCTCGCCCCCGTGTGCTTCCAGAACACAGCAACCCAAGCAGACCTGGGCCACGGTGGAAGTGGCATCGAACCCCGGAGCCCTGGCACTGCGGCGTCCTCGGAGGGAGAAAAGCCTGGAACACATTTGAGGGCACAGGCTAGGCTATAAACCTTTTCAGGGAGAGCTCACACCGGGAGTGGGGTTGGGGATGGGGGCCTTAAATGCCAGACCCCAAGCAAGGTCTTCAGGGGTTGAAGGAAGAAGCACCAGGGAAGGGGCAGGGAGCCCAGAACAGCCTTCGAAAACTCTGTGGTTACCAAGAATGAAATACAGCTTGAAAAAACACATTTGGTATAGCAGTTAACAGAAATTGGGGCTGAGGCATGGAGGTCCAGGCCATCCGCGGACCTGGGGGACAGAGGCAAGATGTTCAAGGTGATATCCTTGAACATACAGTGAGCCAGCAACGCAAACAGAGGAGAGCTTAATCCTTTTATGTCGAGGAGAGGCCCATTCTAAACCGTAGGTAACTGTAATTAGTACAGTGCACAGGTTGGACCTTTTACCAGATTTACAACTGTTTTTTTTTTTTTTTTTTTTTTTTTTTTTGTGGAACTGGGTATTGATCTCAAGGCTCCACCCATGAGAGGAAAGTTCTCTCCCTAACACTGAGCCATAGTCTTCATAGGAGGCTGGCTTTGTCATCTCAAGTGTTCAAATTGGACCCTAGTGCCCAGATTCTACCTCAGGACACCGAATCCTTATTTATTTATTGAGGCAGGCTTTCTGGGTAGCCCTGGCTGTCCTGGAACTAGCTCTGTAGATCAGGCTGAGCTCAGACTTGGAGATCTACTTTTCTTTGCCAGAGTGCTGGGATTAAAGGCGTGTGCCCAGGCTTTTATTTTTCTTTATAGAACATTATGCTCTGCAGAGAATCCAAGATTCCAGCTAAATAATTTTCCTTACTTTTAGAACAACAGATTTTAATACAACACTCTCCACTTCACAGGCAATACAAACATGTCTGTTGCAGAAGCCTTGCCCTGCATGCAGTGTGGTCCATCTATTTACTGTGGGCATAGAGTAAACACAAAGCAGTGTTTACTTTAATAAATTAACTCTGTGCCAAAGCAGCCCAAACATTGCCTGTGCTTGCTGTTTGAGTTCTTTACACATTTCCCATTCTCTTTGGCACAGGGTAGAGCCTTCTTAGGCCTTCTTTCTTTTTAATTAACAAGACCATTGGTATCTGGGACCTGCAGGGGTATCCTGTATACCAGGAAATTCAACATATGACTTTACAGGGTTTTATTTATTTTTATTTTATTTTATTTTTTTGTTTTTAAAGAAGCTCCTGGGCCCCATGGGCTGCTCTGCCACCTTTGCCATGTTAAAATCAGAAACACAAAGCTGGGATAGACACAGGTACAGAACCATAATGAAAATGTCTACAGAATACAGAATTATTAGTGAATGAAAATCTGTTTAAACTATACAGCATCTTTCTGTTCATCTGAAATCCAAAAGTAGGAAATCTAAGATCTTTGTACTTTAAGCCAATGTAAAGAGTACATAACTGAATTCCCAAACAATGGTGCCTAGAAAGCTCTGGTCAAAAGTATGGCTTTTTTTCTGCTCTTTTCTTTTTTGAAGTCTAAAGTGTTAAGTCACTGTCCATGCATTACAGCAATCAGCCCCCACCCTACCTCCTCTGGAGTCCTAATTAAAAACAACCTCTGACTTGGCTGCTGTCAAAGACCAACACATGTTTTCAGTCTCTGAAGAGGGAAAGGGTGAAGCTGGGGGAGACGTTCTGAGTGTAGCATGGCTAACAAAAGTTCAATACCCAAGCGGAGCCCTCAGAGAGCTAACCATTCTTTACTAGGACACAGTTCAAAGGTCATCAAGACAGCTGTGCAGCAGCTCCGGGACAAGCAGGAGGAGACTTCACAGGACATATTTTTCACCAGGGAGGCTAGTGTTACATTCATATATCATCCTTCTGTCAAGTTATTTACATATGTACAGTATTTCAGTTGGAGATAAAATACAATGCCATAAACCCCATTTTCTCAGAAAGGATTAGGGCAGCAAGCCCAGAGAAGATGTACAAGCTTCTACTAAATTACTTTATTAGCGAGGGGATGTACTTATGTTTGGTTTCCTTGGACAGGGTTTTGTTATGTAGCTCAGGCAGGCCTGGAATTCTCTAGATTGACCTTGAACTCTCGCTCTCCCTGCCCCAGCCTCCCAGGTGCTAGGCCTACAGGTGTGAAGAATCATACCAGACTCTCAGGGAGATTTTAAGTAACATAGTCTCTCCTAAAAAGCAAACTGATGGCCACAGCTGATGGTGTGGAAGCCAGAGAGTCATTGGTGCCTGGATCCACACAGCCTTTGTAACCTGCCTAGGGTCAGGTCTGGAGGGGTGGGAAGCATAGGGCTGCCCCATCACCTCAAGTAAATCTCCTCCACAAGTGCCAATACAATTAGATCCCCTTCAAGTTACAGGCATGTGTGCACTGAAGCCACCCCTGTGCACCCGCCACAGTGTGCTAGTTCTAGTTTTCCAGTACAGTGGTGTCTGCAGCATTCTGCATCTTTGGCTCTAGGGAAGCAAAAAATGAGACGTCTTGGTCCGGGTCAGACTGCAGAGCCAAGAGGGTCTCTTCAACAACTTCAAGATGATGGTCCCCGGCATTTCTAAAATATGCTAAGGAGAGAAAAGTTGGAGTTACATGTGCCACCAAGTGTGTCAAGACACTGGATACTTTTCCATGCCCACCCACACGCCCAAGTCCTTTCAAGTGATAAAACTCCTCATTCTGAAAGTGTTTCTGAGATTTTAATGGTGACACCTGCTTTAAAAGTCAGAGTAATGAAGCCTTTACAGGCATCGTGTTCTGCAGTACATAAGAACTGGTGCATGGGGTCAGCAGGACATGGAGAAGGCTAGAAACCAACAAAGGAACAGCCCCATCTACGGTGGAGAAGTAAGCCAGCACCGACACACAGCTCACGCTCACTATCCCTCAAGCTTAAACCGCCCAGTGGCGTCACACTGCAGCAGCACTGAGACAGACTTCGGCTCCATTCCATATTTTAACTGGAACTGATAAATGTGCATGTGTCCGCCCCCCCCCCGCCCCCCACAAAGCTGTGTGATAGTTTGTATCTGATGGAACTGCATTCATCTCTCTAGCTATCTTGTGTCTCCAGTGTTGTTGTTCAGCCTGCTGTAACTCCTTGGGGACCTAGCCACCACCTGCCACGGGCAAGGGCCACACACCCTTCTCCAGCAGTGTCTGCCACAGGGCCTTGGCCAGCAGCACCCTCACGTTTGGCACAGGATCCGATGCCAGGCTCAGGAGGCTGGGAAGCAAGTGTTCCACAAACTGGTCCACAGGGACAGAGTCTTCACTCACCACAGCCTGTAGAAATGAGAGCCACAGCCCAGCATTGACTTCAAGACTCCAAAGCACACAGTCTTGCATATTCTAAAGACATTGCTTCAGGATCTGTAGGTTTGAGAGGCACGTGTGTGCCCATGTAACCTTTCGTATTTCAATAACTGAATTTAGTTATAACCAGTGGCTAATTTTTATAACTCACTTCCAAGGAACGACTGATAAGGAGCTCAAGAGCTTGAGGGGAAACATGGGCTTTGGAGCCAGGCAGCTGTAGGTTCAGAACTTAATCTGGTCACTAGCTTTGTTTATGGTGAGAAAATTCTGTTCCAGTGTGGTAGTGGCACTGAAAATCTCAGGACCAACAACTGAGTGGTGCCTGGCTTCATGGTAGTTACCATCAATGTTTGGGGCCATCAAGTAGTTCTGGGTGCCAAGCTTGTTCTAGGCAGTGGGGCTGCATCAAGCCAAGAGGGGTACACTTCACTGTGCAGAGATTTGCTTGCACAGGCCACTGGCAGGGAGCTCAGGAACAGGCTCTGGGCCAGCCAGGTCTCATTCCAGATCTGCCTTGTCACCTAGTACCTTCTTCCCAGAGCTGTGGTCAGATCAAAATTAACAAGTCTCAGAGGTACACTATCTCCTGAGCAGCCTTCCCTTGCTTTGTGTTTGCTGGTTTTCTACATCTGTAATAATTAGATTTTTTTTTCTTAAAAAAGATCTTGTTGGTTTTTCTTGAACAAAATGGATTGGTATCATTTCTTGTTTCTCACATTTTTCTACATTCCAGATAAATAATTAAAAACATAAAAGAAAAAAGATTTCATTTCTGCTTTTGCTACACAATGATACGAATAGTGATGTTTTTCTTCACAGATGTCTGTGCTGTGGAAAAATACCGGCTATGTCCCTCTATACCGACAGGGGGAGCTGGTGAGCCCTCTAACTGTAGTTGTTCATTAGGCAGAGGGGGCGGGTCACACAGAACTCCATCAAAACCGGCTGGATACAGCTGGGCAAGCCGCTCCTGGAGGTGGCGCACTGTCCCCTTTGCCTTTGTGGTGCCGGCAGACAGCATGATGAAACATCAAAACGATAAAAATAACATGTGGGGGACAAAATCCTCAACAGTCAAAGCCATGACTTTGCACTTGTAGTGAGACCCTGATCACTTGATCTCTGGGTTACCGCTTCACCTAAGATAATTATCCTTAGAGGTGAACAAGTGTGCCAGCGGTTCCACCATGCTCCCCACGCAGGAGGTCTTACTGGAGACCCAGAAGTATCAAGGTGGCTGACATTCCAGATGAACTCCAGTCACTACCAGCACATACACCCCCATTTCAAAGGTGCTACTTAGAGAGGGCTGTTGAGGAGACAGGGTGATGTAAATTTTAAGCCTGGGGAATGAAAAGGGTTTCTGCACCCTAACCCTGGATGCAGTGTGACAGGAGTGGGCGGGCTGTGTCTGGTGGGAGAGCTGGCTGGCTCTTCACTGATTTCATCTCCAGGATACCCAGTGCACAGTAGGTACCAACCATGTCTGGGGTGGGAACAAGTGCCCTGGGTGACTGCAGGACACTGTACCTCACAGCTGGTTAGCCTCTCACAAGGTAAGCAGGCTCAGTAAAGTGATCCCAGCCTCTCCCAGGAGAAAGGAACCCACAGGCAGATTCTCTGTGGCTGTACTAACCTGACAGATGCAAGCGAAAGCCTGCCTTCCAACCCACTTAGGGCAGTGCCGGAACCTGGAGATGAGCTCCTGGATGAAACTGAGCCCCAGGGCACTCGCACCATGGGAGTAGAACTTACGAAGTATCACCACCACCTGTGAGCAATGTAAAAGAGTCAGCCATGAGATGCCCCCCCCCCCCCCGTGTCAGTTACAAGCAGTGACCTGCATGGCACAGGGACATTTTATGTTCTTGACCACCTTTCCCAATCAATTTACAAGCAAAAGAAAGCAACTTTCAGTTCTCACTAGTACACACAGGGGAAAAGATGTTTAAATGGGTATAATATATACATGCCCACAAAAGTCTTCAAGGAGAATGTAAAAAAGAAGGGGACTGACAAATACATCAAGAAGAATTCAGTTGTAAAAACATGTCATCTTGTGAAATGTGTAAACTGTTACCTTTGAGGATGTGGTATTTCCATAAAACTTTAATACCATCAAGAAATTTTAAAACAACCATATTTAAGAAAGGTGGTCTTCCTCGGTAAGAGTGCCAGTTACAGAACACAGTCATCTTTTTCCTTTGGGAGGCTCTAAGCATTATTGATTGTTCTAGAAAGCTGTGGGGTGCTAGACAACAACCACAGCAACCCCCCACACACACCAAAACCCTGAGCTATTACGTAAAAAGTTTCAAATAAAAAATCATTTTTGCACAGTTACCAGCATGGAAGCATTAAATTAACAACAGAAGGGTATCCTGAAAATGATCAAACAATACAGCTTCTAACTGCAAAAGTTAAAGGCTGGGCTTATAGAGAAAATGGCAAACAGGGCCCAGAAAAAAAAAAAAATGGTGTTAAAATGGGAAGCAGAAAAAGTGTGCTGTGTACAGGAATGGGCCCCAGGAAGGCCGGCTCCTTACTAGTTTGAAGGAAATCCAGCGCACTTGAGCAACTTTGTCTGCACACAACTTCAGGGCAACGTGCCTCAGGTAACCGTGAACATCGCTGGGGCCATAGAGATCCACGATCAGAATCAGCTGCCTACAATCACAAGCAGAGGGACCCCTACCATCAGTTACTAAGCGATTCCCCTTTCCTTTCCTTTGGCGGCCACGCGCGGGCGCAGCGACATCGGCGGCGGCTTCGGCGGCTTCGGCGGCTTCGGCGGCGGCTGCAGCGAGAGCAGCTGGGGCGCCGAAGCCGCCGCCGAAGCCGCCGCCGAAGCCGCCGCCGAAGCCGCCGCCGAAGCCGCCGCGAAGCCGCCGCCGAAGCGCCGCCGAAGCCGCCGCCGATGCCGAAGCCGCCGCCGAGCGCTTTGTAAAATAGGGGTTTGGACGTTCAGGGCACGGGTTTTGAGGTTCCAGCGTCCGGTTGTGGTTTAAAAACACACAAAACTCTGCCCTACATCACACAATATCAAAGCAGCCGCGGGCCTGCACTTCCCAGGCCCGGCTGAGGGCGAGCGCGAGCGGGAGCGAGGAGCGAGGAGCCGAGCGGCGGATGGCGGCGCCCGCGCTCTTTTCCCTGTGTTCTTTTTTGCTCGCTCTTTCTTTGCTTTCAAAATCGCTCTTTCCCCGTCGTTCTTCTTTCTCATCCGCTTTCCGGAACCTAGCTCGTTTTTGCCCGCTCTTTTCAATCGGTTTGCTTTCTTCCTCTGGCTTCCTCGCTCGCCCGTCCCCGCCTAGTCGTCTGGCTCACCCTCGCTCCTTCTCGCTACATCTTCCCCTCGCTCTTTCTCGCTAGGTATTTTTCCCCCGCGCTCTTTCTCGTTAGGTAGTTTTTTCCGAGCTCTTTCTCGCTAGGTCTTTCGCCCGCGCTTTCCCGCTAGGTATTTTTTTTTTCTCCGAGCTCTTTCTCGCTAGGTCTTTCGCCCGCGCTTTCCCGCTAGGTATTTTTTTTTTCCTCCGAGCTCTTTCTCGCTAGGTCTTTCGCCCGAGCTCTTTCTCGCTAGGTATTTTTTTTTTTCCCGAGCTCTTTCTCGCTAGGTATTTTTTTTTCCCGAGCTCTTTCTCGCTAGGTATTTTTTTTTCCCGAGCTCTTTCTCGCTAGGTATTTTTTTCCGAGCTCTTTCTCGCTAGGTATTTTTTTCCGAGCTCTTTCTCGCTAGGTATTTTTTTCCGCGCTCTTTCTTGCTAGATATTTTTTTCCGAGCTCTTTCTCGCTAGGCATTTTTTTTCCCCCGAGCTCTTTCTCGCTAGGTATTTTTTTTTTTCCGAGCTCTTTCTCGCTAGGTATTTTTTTTTCTGAGCTCTTTCTCGCTAGGTATTTTTTTCCGCGCTCTTTCTTGCTAGATATTTTTTTCCGAGCTCTTTCTCGCTAGGCATTTTTTTTCCCCCGAGCTCTTTCTCGCTAGGTATTTTTTTTTTCCGAGCTCTTTCTTGCTAGGTATTTTTTTTTCCGAGCTCTTTCTTGCTAGGTATTTTTTTCCGCGCTCTTTCTCGCTAGGTATTTTTTTCCGCGCTCTTTCTTGCTAGGTATTTTTTTTTCCGAGCTCTTTCTCGCTAGGTATTTTTTTCCCGAGCTCTTTCTCGCTAGGTATTTTTTTTTCCCCCGCGCTCTTTCTGGGTCTTTTGCCCGCGCTTCCTTGCTAGGTATTTTTTCCCATGCTCTTTCTCGCTAGGAATTTCTTTTCCTTGCTTTTTCTCTCTAGGTCTTTTGCCCGCGCTTTCTCGCTAGGTATTTTTCCCACGTTCTTTCTCAGTAGGTATTTTTTTTTCCCTAGCTCTTTCTCGCTAGGTATTTTTTCCCCCCGCGTTCTTTCTCGCTAGGAATTTCTTTCCCTTGCTCTTTCTCTCTAGGTCTTTTGCCCGCGCTTTCTCGCTAGGTATTTTTCCCATGTTCTTTCTCAATAGGTTTTTTTTTTTTTCTCTCTCTCCTTCGCTCTTTTCTCCCTGGGTCTCTTTTCCGCGTTACTTCTGGCTAGGTCTTTCTCCCTCGCTCTTTTATCGCTAGGTTTTTTTCCCCGCCAGGTTTTTTTTCACTCGCTCCTTTTCCATAGGTCTTTCTCCCTCATTCTTTATCACTAGGTTTTTTGTTTCCCCTCCTCGGGTTTTTTTGTTTGTTTGTTTGTTTGTTTTGATAGGTCATTTTTCCTCGCTCTTTCTGTCTCGCTCGCCGGCTGGGCTCGGGCGGCAGAGGGGTGTGATTTGCACGCGGGCAGAGGAAATGAAAAAGGGTGGGGAGGAAGCCGGCCGCGGCGAGCGGCTTCATATCGCTCCCGCCGTCTGCGGGGAAAATGAGGCCAATATCGCTCCCCGCTCAGCCCTTATCGCGGCCCGCCGCCACTGCAATAAGCGGAGCGATGGGAGATAGGGCCGGGCCGGGCCGGGCCGCGGGGGGCTCACTGTGCTCCAGCCGCCAGGGGGAGTACGGCTGCCCTGCTGGGCCGGGGTCTGTTTTTCTCAATTCTCTTTGCCCCAGTGTGCTGAGAACATGACATAATGACTTAGACCTCAATCTCTCAAATTAAGCATAATGATTAAAGCTCACCGCAAAGAGAAAAATCTTCCAGTTTGCCCCTGGCACCAGCCAAATCATATCCTGAATAGCTGCAAAAGTCTGATGGATTTCTTCAGGAAGACAATGATTTGGGAGATGACTAGTTGTATCAGATAATAAAAATGAAAACTAAAGATACAGAAATGGACCTCAACAAAAGCTCAAACAAGCACCTCACAGGCAAATCCCTCACATCACTAAAGGACATTCTCCACCTGGAGAAGGGGGCACTGAACTACACTCTTGTTCATTAGGGGTAAAGCCTAGAACATTCCCTGTGCAGACAGCAGATAGGGACTGAAGAGTGCTTCACACAGGCATGGTGCATGCAGGTTGCCCTCACGGGTGTTTTTACTGAATAGCTATCTCACCCGGAGGAGGAGATCTTTTCAGACCTCAGTGCTGCTGCCCAGGGTGCTTTGGCAGTTCAAGTACACGAGGCACCATGTGTCCTACAGTACGCAGAATGTTCAGGAAGGCTTTGCAAAACCACTCTAATTCACAGGAAAACATTGAAGAGTGGGTGATTCATCTTCTATTTGGTTTGAACAAATTGCCGTATAGAACAGCAGAACACTCCAATTCCAGCGTGACCCTAGCCCTGTCTTCATGAGAAAATGGATGTCTCCCCAGAGACAGGGGACGTATATAACTCAGAGCTATGGAATTCCACTTATACCTTAACAGAAACCTACTCTCTCTCCCCCAAAGAGCTCTGTGTTCCTGCTTCTGGTGCTTCTGGTGTCGGTGATGGTGACGAGGAGGGAAGGGCACCCCCTTCACAGCTGGCTGGCCCAGAAGGGCCCCAGGCAGAGGTGTACTCACTCTGCTAGTTCATATCGAAACCTCCAGTTCCTGCTGTTGTCAGTCACTACAAACTCCTGCAGCTGGCGGAGGTGCGCTCTCCTCTTGTCCTTGTGGAGCAACTGTTAAAAATACAGCTCTATAAATGACATGTCAGCCTCAAGGTGAACCCAGCACCCCCTTTATCCCTTTATCTCTCTGTTATAAGGCCATAAGTTTGTCACCGGCCATAAGCCTATGTGTCTCCCTCATACTCAGCCACCCAGGACTCTACGAGGCTATATGTTAACATGACTGCTGGCTGACCCCAAGGGAAGTGCACTCTGGACAGCTCCTGATTTTCCTCTGGTGGTGGGTACACCACCCACCCTTCCCCACCCACCCCATGTCCCTGAATCCCTTGTGCTTTCCCACCCCAGAGGGTGTCTCTGTGTTCAGTGGATAATGGCTCTGCTGCCTTGGGGCTGAAACCCCGTATCAGCAATGAAAGGCAGGGCGTGAATGGGGTCAGTGACAAATTAAATTTCTCTAAGTTATTTCTAAGCTCTTATTTTTATGCTCATCACTCCTTTAAGAGGAAGGGAAAGGCAGCAGCAGAAGTGACTCCAGCATCTTGCAGACAAGGTGCTCCTGTGTGCAGAGCTGGGCTCTCATCTGGGCCCAGTCTTTCTGCAGGTGACTTTTGGGTAAGCCAGGTCACTCCTGGGGACCTTAGACTTTGCTGTCCACCACCCTTCACAAGAAGCATAGCCCTTTGGGGTCCAAGCAGCAGCAGACACACGGATGTCCGTTTTTAGATTCTGGATGCATATCAACTGCAGCTTGGAAGCGTGTGGCTGTCTTTCACTGCACCAAGCCAGTCCAGGCGCTGCCCTAGCCGGTGGGAAGGCTTTCGTGATTTCAGCTCTCCTACCTTTAGGAAGTCATAGAGGTGTTTAAGGACCCCTACACGCACTTCATCCAGATCCTTTAAAAACCCGTTGAAGATGGGTACCAGGTCAGCTGCCGTCAACTGATCCCCGAGAATCACTGCCAGCTCATGAATGGAAAAGGCGAGGGTCCGTCGGACCTTCCACTAGGGGTGACAGCAGACACACGAATCACCATAAGCAAGTGTAATTCAATGTTTCTAGCATTTCCCCAGAGAGCAGTAAGCAAGCCGCTCTCACAGCCACATGAAAGTCAGGTCGACAAGCTGTGCCGCAGCCCCCAGGGCCTCCTGCCCGGATGCTGCTCTCTTCCTGTCTGCGCCTTTGAACATGACCCTTTACCTGACCGTCAGAAGCCAGGGTCTCGAATGTGTCCTTCAAGCAGTGCCAGTTCTGCCGGCCCAGCGTCAGGGCCACCCCGGGGAGGCTGTAGGCACAGTGTTTGGCGATGTCCATGTCCACAGTCTGGGCTCTAGCTGGGTCAGTCATGGACACGAACTGGTCAAGCAGAGGCTGAGGGATTACGTCCTGGGGAACGAGAGAAAGGGAGTCATCGCACTGGCAAGGAGGGCAGGCTTTCACAGCCTGGGCTGACAACAGTGCAGCAGGCAAGAACAGCAAGAGGGAAATCAGTGTCTACAGTCAGCTGCCTCAACGTGGGTCCCTAGGCTACAGAGAAGAGGATGGAGAGCAGGGGGCATGGCACAGCTGCCTAGTGTGGAGACTGTGCTCTACAGCAGCCCAGGGAGCTGGGTCCAAGGCTCCCCTTGGGATTATTGCTTACTCTTTCCAACTGAAGGGAGGCCTCCCTCGCTACAAACACATTACCTGTTTATGCCTGCCTCTGGAAGAAAAATGTGTGCCGATGACTTCAAATATTCAAGGGACTTTGAATGGCACAAGGGGCCAATCCAAAAGACACATGTGTGCAAGCACAGCCCAACCAAAGAAGAAGCTTACAGGATTGTTTTTACCAAAACAAAGTCATTGTCCTAAAATGCTAGTGTGAAGTCATTTCCCTTTTGTTGAGCTTTATTAATAGACTTTGAACGATACTTCATAATTATTTTTAGAGAGAAAATATTAGCAATGTAATGAACTACTACAACATTAATACTGACAGAAGGAAAACACTTGGCTTTGGCAGCTGCTCCAACACTGAACTTTAAGGACGATGAGAGGCTTGTTTTGATTTTTTTCTTTCCTTTTGTTTCAAGGAACAAACCAACCTGTACTTTGGCCCTATTCTCAAGCGCGGTCCCTTCTTGCCTCTGCTCCGACTCCAGGTGCCCACTGGCTTTGGATTCATTCTCCTCAAGCGTGGTAGGTTCCTGCCCCTGCTCCGTCCCCAGATGCCCACTGGCTCTATTTTGAGGCTCAGTTTGATCCTGTAGAGTTGATGGGACATGTTACCAACTGACACCAAAGGAGAACAGTGTCTTCATTCACCCCCATGCAAGGACCCTTCCTTCATGTTGGAAATGACAAGTGCATCTCCTGAGGTGCACGGCATCTCTCCTGACATCGGATCCCACTATTGCATTGCTGCAGGGTCTGCTGCGGTCCAGTTGCCACCAGGGCTCTGTAGAAGGGACCTCACACACCAGCTTCAAGACTGCCTTATAGAAGGTCACGCTTACTGTCAAAGCTGGTGAGGCCCAACAGCATGGGCTGGCACCCACTACTCCTTTAAGGCCTGGGTCTCCTTTGTGAGGACAACCAACAGCCTTCAATACAGCTACAGAAGCAGGGGTGGGGCTGGGGCTGGGTTTTCTTTGCTGGGAAGCAGGCTTCAGTGCAGGTGGCAGACATGGCAGTGGGGGAGCAATGACCTAGAGAGAGGAGAGGGGGCCAGCAGGGGACTATTTACTAAGTAAACTGCTCTGAGTTCCCACGTGTGCAAACACTCCTCATGTTTGCTGATGAACCTTTACATTAGGTTAACAATTAAAATGAGCAAGAACATTCAATGGTGACATATCAGTCTCTGATCATTGATTAACATGAACCAAGATGGACCTGACCTTCTCCCTCAACCATAACACGGTTTTCCAACTTGCACTTGAAATGTCATACTGTCTACTGTGTTAATGGATTCTGACAAATCAGCTCAATATATGATTCAGGAGTCAATTAATACCCCAATAGATGCCGTGTTTGCTCTGAGCATGCTACCAGGACCTTAGGGCCCAATGTTTACAGGGAAACATGCTGTCTATCTGAACAGGAAACATGACAGTAACATTTTGGTAGGACACTCAAGGTCTCATTTGGGCATGCTGTCTCCCATTCTCCAGTGCATCAACACGCACTAACACAACACGGCTGGAATCAAATTCAGCACTTTTAGGAAGGAATCCTGTCCGAGTCTCGAGTGAAGTCACTGATGAGAGCCTGTCTAGAGAACCCCAGCTCTTCAGGGGTCATGTTTCCAACTGCTTGGCCATCTGTACCCCCTGCCCTCCACAGCTGTGGTCAAGAAGAGACACAGTGAGAGCCTAGTCAGGGGGACTTCTGGGATAGGGTTTCCTTGCACAGGCCTCCTTCTGATGAGCACCCTAAGCTGACACAGAGCAGGCAGCATAGAGATAGGGGCTACTCTGCCTCTCCTGAACACTGTGGGACAGGGGTACTCACCCCCCCACCCCCACTGTGTTTTCAGTGTCTTTCTTTTTGTCTGATTTGCAACTGAGGCCTCCGGATGATCTCATCTGACTCCAGGGTCAAGCTGAGATCCACCAGCCTTTCGCACGAAGACCAGGCTGGAGGGGCTTGCTATTCTTTTTCCACTTCTGCCTCTGATAAAGAAGCCCCAGTACTACCATACCCCACCAGGGAAAACCCACTAGACCTCTCTCTTCTATGTTCAGTGTTGGTTTCTACAGGCAGGTAACCCAAAGGTAAAAGGCCACTTTTCTCAGCATTTTCTAGAAACAAGACATCATTTCTTACTAACCCAACGGTACCTTTAGCAAGTCTGAAACACTTAGATTTAGATTGTGCCAGGAGCTTCATCTGAATGGGCTTAGAATGGGGTGATAAATTAATAACTACAGCTAAAGTTTCAGCTATGACAACAGAGGAGCGTGACTTGGGTCCTGAACACCATGAACTTGCAGAGTCTGCTCATGCTGGTTCACAGAACTGAAAAGGCGGCAACTTACTCAAGACCTGGGTGAGGAGAGACCCCAGTTTAAACTGGTCCAAGTGCAAGTTGGGGAGGAGCTAGGAAGGCACAGGAATGCCCAATATCAAGAGGGTTAGGAAGCTCCCACAGAGCCGGGCAAGCACAAGTCCAGATCCTGGTTTTACTTGGGACCCTGGTCCACAAAAAGCAGATTCCAGACTGAAGAATGCTTTCCAAGTCACCCTCAGGAAAGGACCATCACCAAGGAGGTGGGTGTTAAAGGGTGTCTGTGAACCAAGGGGTCAGCCACACTCATCACTCTCTGCAGCCTTTGCCAAGTTAGAATTCACCCTCTTCTGCTATTAAAGATGTAAGTGACTGCCAGCAATGACCCAGGACATTTACACCGTTAATCCCCCAAGAGCACTGCCTGTCACACACACACCCCCGGGGGGGGGGGTTGTTTCTGGTGCCCACCCTGTTCCCAAGGAAGGATTCAGAGTGATCAATCACCTGATTGATTGGTTGTCTAGTTATCCAAAACATGACCTTAAGAATGAAATGAAATTTGCCATTTATCTTCTCTGCAGGGGTGTATTAATAAAAGCAAGCGTGGCTTTGTGATTTCTGTCACACCCTCGGTGGCTGAGGGACAGGGCAAGTACTTACTGTGCTCTGTAATATCCTGGCTACGGAGAGCTCATTCTGAGATGATGAAGCCGACAGGAGGATGTGATTGTCAGAGGCAGGGCTGGGATCTGAAACGGACTCTGCATTTAGACCTTCTGTCTGCTTGCTCTCGGGTTCACTAGTGGAGCCGAGCTGTGTTGCTCTCAGTGCAGCAGATAATACCTGAACCTGAGCTACAGGAAGAGAGATACAGAGAATTTTAATAACGTTATGCTCTGGGAATGTGGTTCAGTTGGTAGAGTGTTTACCTAGCATTCACAAAACCCTGTTTTCCATGCCCTGTACCCCACAAGGCTGGCTGTGACAGTGCATACCTGTAATCCCAACACATGGGAGATGGCAGCAAAATGACCAGAAGTTCGAAGTCATCCTTGTTACAAAGCAAGGACCAGACTAGCTTGGGCTATGTGAGACCCTGCCTCAAAATATTTTTGTGAAAAGATTTTAATATTTTAGTGTGGATCCTATGCTCATGCTCTCCAGCAGACTTCAGGGGTCACTGCTCCCACCACACAGGCTCTTCTTACTGGGGATCAGGGATGTGCTTTTCCATGCCAGCCTGTGTGCAGCAGTCAGGAGGGCAATGCTTGTTTGTCCCTTGAGCAATCACTGGGTCCCTTTACTCACAGACTCAGGAACAAAGACTAACCATGGGGCAAACTGAACCTTCACATTTCTTTTCCTCCAAAGCATCACAAATCTTTGCCCAGCAACAGCAGCTTTTGCAGTTTCTCTGACTCAGGATAAACACAAGTGGAGCCCTGTTGATTGGCTGAGGACTGGCTGCTGTGTGCACGACAATGGGTATGGATTAGGAGACTGGCTCCCAGACCCCACGCCTGGTGGGAACATTAGTCATGACATAAAAAACCCCTCAAAAGACTCCTACTTTCCCAGGCTGTGTAAGACAGAACCTTAGGGCTTAGTGAAGGCCGAAGTTAATGGGTTCTAAAAGGAGGTCCACTCTGAGCTGTTTGTAGCCAGAGAGGGCACATAATGTGGGAAATACTGTCACTGTCCCTGGGGCTAATAAACCTTCTGTCACCACAGATGTGCCCAAGCACTGTCCCCTGTTTTGTAAGGGCTCACTCCAGGCTGTGCACACACTGTCTGGAAACCCTCCTCACACAGGTCCCGCGTGGAGATACCAGACTGGACTAGACACAACCCCCAGGTGGGGACAGTGTGACTAAACAGACACACATTGCAACAGAGGGGCCTGAGGAGAAGGAGGCAGTCCTGTGCCTTCACCTTGAATGTCTGGGTCCTGCAGCAGATGTCCCTGTAGACTCTGCAGGACTTTCTGGATCTCGCTCCTGGCCACACAGCTGTCACAAGAGGCCTCAGGTCCGCTGTGGTTTTCTTCCAGGGGTCTAGCCTCACTCAGAAGGACCTCCACATCCTCACTTATGTCAGGCAGAGGAGCTCGCCAATACAGGTAAGTGCTGAACATGGCCTCGGGAGTCCCTGGGCCTGCTTCAGGGTGACTGTCGCTGGGGCAGCCACTGACACCTGGGAGCTCTGGGCAGGAGCTGTTGCCTGCAGATATCACAGTCATTTCAGCTCTGGCTGATGAAGGGCTCCCGGACCGGTTTTCTGTTGTGTGTGAGGAAGAGCTGCTGTCATGCAGATGACTGGTCTCGACTGAGGCACATTCTGGAAGCAGATCTGGCTCCATGTGCACAGGTGTTTTAGAACTAGAGTAACGGGAGAGAGAAGCAGGCTCTCATCACCATGGAGCAGATGGGAAGAAATCAGAGGTAGAAGCCTACATCCCCCTAAGACTCTTTTCTGACTACACCCCTGCCACGTTGTATCAGAAGCCTGCAACCTCATCCCTGCACTCAGGACCACTCTGCCCCCTGGGAGAATGGTGTGCACTGAAAATACCCCTAGGAAGTTCAGCCAGCCTCCACCGCATATTTATCAGTGCCCCAGCAGGGGGCAGGCTTTGGAACAAAGGCTCAGGAACCAGAAAGCACTGACTATGTGCTAGCCTCATGGAAAGCCTTGATGAGGAAGACCTGGTCCTGGGGAATGGCACTGCAGAAGCCAGTGAGCACTGATGGAGGCGGGATGGAGGGATGAGGAGGAGCTGTATGAAAAGGTGTCAACTGCCCACACAGTCCTACCTCACACTCCTACATAGCACTCCTGGCAAAGGGATGCTTAGATTGGTCAGTACATACCCACCATCCTCAGAGGACAAATATGATAAGCCCAAGATTGGCCACCACACTAGAAAGACACTGAGGGTCAACACAGCACGCAGGGATGGGGCCTTTGTATACACAGAATGTCCCGTGTCACAAATGTACATCTGGGAGACTTCACCTTTTTTCCCTGTGTAAATTCTCCAAAGAACTTCATTAATCAAGGAGAAAGAGACAATTTTCTTTACAGGTTATTTAATCACCACCCTCAATGAATATTTTATCTAAACTGAGGAGACATGGTAGCTTCATTATTTATAACCCGGCAGTCATGTTTCGAAATCGTTATTGCAATTACTTTTTGCTTCTTTACATAATTAAAGCTCTAATATTCCATCTTGCCCAGAAGGTCACTATTACTAAACCTGGAGATGAGATAATTGCTAGAATTCTAGGTGGATGCTTGAGGTGAAAGGGGGGGTGGGCTGTGCCAAGCATCCTGGCTGGAGCTTACCCGGCTAAGGAGGAGGCACTGTGAGTGCTGGGTGGTCCAGAGGCAAAGTCAGATTCCACCTCTTGGCTCGGAGGCCTGATGCTCAGGGTGCCATCCTCTCGAATGTACAGACCAGCCCGGGATGGGTTTGCAAATGTGGAGATAAAGGGGCCGAGGGACTGAAAGGCAGCCTGGCGCACCTGGAACCAGAGCACACAGTGTCGACCTGCAGCGGGGACCAGACCTGACACCAGGCAGGGACAGAGATGGCTGATCTCAGGTTTGCTGCTTCCCAACCATCCCCTAAAAGCCAAGTAAGCCATTCTCAACAGAAAATAGGTACATCTGGCTCCACAATGTCGTCTTCATGTTTCTAGACTGTGAACTCCCCATGGCAATAGACTTCATGAATTCTGTAGGAAGTCTGTCTGTCTGACTGCCTGTGGCACACACAGTAGGAAGAAGGGTCTTCTGCTCTGTGCACTTTCCCCAAGTGGTGAACAGTGTGCCTCTTTCGCAGTGTTTACCCCCAAAGCTTTGAGATCTTAGTTGCCCTAATCCTGATCTCTAGCTCTACCTACACCCACCAGTGACTGAAAGGGAAAAAAATACATATAAGCCAGAAACCAAGGTGGAAGTTGGAGACAGCTGGAGAGACTGACAGCACCAAGGCTGCCAGCTGTGTGAGCACTCACCCATCGGCAGGGATCACTGATGAGTTTGATGAAGAGAGGCGAGAGCTGGGCCCTGCGGACCTCAGGGGAGGTATTGTAGGACACGGCCATGAAGCACTCTGCACATGCTTTCCGCATCCCCCACATGTTATCCGAGCAGAGCTCAAAAAACGTTGGTATCTACCAAAACAGACACATGACAAGTGTAGCTACTCAAACTGGAGTGTCCTGTGGGCAGTCAGCACCTGCCCCAATAGCCTATAGTGGCAGAGCCACAGGGACACACAAAACAGCAATAAAAAATGATCTGCAAGATACAGTCTCCAAAGGCATCGCATAAAAGAGACACTGAGTAGGGAAAGAAAGCATAGCTCTTTTACCACCGAACTTTAACAAGTGATTTGGTTAAATTTAAGAAGATAATGAAAAAAACAACAAAGAGAAGGGCCAATTCTCCCTCCTCAGCAAAACTGGATATAGCTCAAAAGTCAGAAACTCAGTGAATGGCAGGCTCGGCCAGCCACAAGCACTGTCTTTGACAAGGAATTGTCAGTTCGTGGTGGTTGAGAGTGGGCTGGTGACTGAGAGCGGACATGGGACTCACACCTGTAATCCCAGCACTCAGAAGGCTGAGATGGAAGGATTGCAAATTTGAGGCTACTCTGGACGACACAGAATGTTAGAATACAAGTAATACTTCTGTCTGCGGACATGCAAACTATGTCCAGAGGAAGGCAGATGACCTGTGTGTATTCCTCTGTAAGTCACTTGGGTTCGTGCTTAGACTGTGAATGTGTACTGTGGGGCTCTCCACTGAGCTTGGCTGTTATATTTTTCTGGTTTGCTTTATTAGCAAATGAGTTAAATATAATTTTTTACATATTTATGTCTACATGAAGGTGGCCATTATACCTTTAAAATTTTATCTTTTACAGGGCTTTGATTTTAATATCCTAATGTAAAACACTTAGCTTAAAACGTTACACAGATGGGAGCACGATTGACAGAGGGACCAGCCACCTACAGGAAGATGGCTCTGTGGCCACTGCCACCTTCACCAGAGACATCAATGAGATGCTAATGTTCTGGTGTCTTCAGAGAAGCAGCCCAGGGTAAATTGTCTTGGGTTACAATGGTGTTGATGTGGCTTACACTTTAAATAAAACAAAACATGCTTCTGAACTGAAGTTTAAAAATCAATTTAGAAATGATCCTCTCTCTGAGATTACGTTCCAACCACACAGCTAGAGCATTAAATGGAGAGAAAGGCGCAGGAGTGTCCAGCAGCTGTCCAGGCACAGGTGAACCTCAAGGTACCTGTGAAATCCTAGCAAGGTCTTATAAACAAAAGGCTACAGGGGGTTGAAAAAAGAAACCTTCTACAAGGTGTGGGCAGCTGAGTCTGCCATGCAAGAAGGCCAGAGAGAGCTCCAGCCGAGCTAGCAGCAAGTGAGGCTCTCAATGCAGGCGCAGGCGGGATGGGTTTGAGGATGCACTGCCTCAAAGGAGTGAAAATCATGCTGGGGGAGGGGGGCAGGGGGCTGTGGATGTGGTGTTCCATTGGCCACATCAGTCACAGGAACTTTGCAAAGACAGGTGTTTGGCCAGAGCTGAACCCAGCTGGACCAGCCCAGGGGGGCAGATGTGGGGTGACTGCAGGTATGGAAGAAGAGATACTTGTGAAGGGACCCGAATGGTGACATGGCTCTGGATTTCAACAGGCTCCAGGGCAAGGACAGCTCCAGAGGGGCTAGTGGGGAGGCAGCAGAGAGAGTGCAGACAGAAAGGACACAGGAGAGTGTGGCAGGAGTGGGAACAGCAGGAACGACACAGGGCACAGCGCGGGGTCCAGGCTTTCGCACCCACGCACTTGCCAACCAGACTTGCAAAGTACACCAAGAAGTGTGGTAGCAATTATGATTGGCAAATTTTCACATACCAGAAATTTCTCAGTGGCTTCTTGTCTAACAGCATGACAAATATCGCCAAAATGCGTGGCGCATACCTGTGAAAGCCAAAGGCATTTGCATCATTTCTTTGTCTTTCTTTTTGTCTTAACAGATTGTAAATCCTAACAAGCAGGAACCCTGAGAGCAATTATCCCTCCAGTCAGACAGCTAACAAGACTGTACAGGGCCCATCGCCCACACAGCACCACGCTAGGTGCCTGCTGCATTGAAAACAGGAGTGTACAGGAGGGTGCCCACTTCTTTGGCTTCACTGAAAACAGGGGTTTACAGGAGGGTGCCTACTTCTTTGGCTTCCCGGCTCCTAATTGGTCTTAATACATAATGCATTTGGCACTGATAAGGCAGAGCCTGTTTGCTTCCTATACAGTGGATGAGACCAGAGCTGTGACCACTCATATTACAGGGTGGAGGCCGGGGCATCAACACCTCTAAGCAGGGCTGGGACAGCCAAACCTTGAGCAACCCAAAGGGAAACCAGGGATGGGGTGGAAGGTACAGCGAAGACAAGAGGATTCTGGAACAAATCAAATCATTTCAAGAAACCAAAGACCCTGAGTGTCTGTATATTGCTCCCCAGCCAGCAGTGGAACCCTCCCAGAGTGTTTACTAAATAAGTACACAGAAACACTAGAGGGACAGACTGGGAGTTTTCAACTTAAACAGAGATACTGGTCTCTTATGTTCCCACCTTCCGAACTTGGAAGAGTTTGTTGTCGGCACACAGCTCACAGAATCGAGGCAGCAGCAGGCTCGTGAATGTGTTCCTGGGCACCATGGACGCCATTCTGCAGATTGTCTGTGTAAACAAGGAAAGCAGGGTAGCCTGACTGACCAAAACATCTCCAGCATGTGGGACTCAAAGACATGCCTTCAAATAGTTCTCAATACCCACAAAGGAAAACACAGGACCCCTTCTGAGCTCTGTCAAGTCAGATGATCAACAGAGACCAGCTAAGTCCCTGACTTTA
Organism: Cricetulus griseus; assembly: GCF_003668045.3. Classification (NCBI taxonomy): domain Eukaryota; kingdom Metazoa; phylum Chordata; class Mammalia; order Rodentia; family Cricetidae; genus Cricetulus; species Cricetulus griseus. The sequence continues at coordinate 5,439,774 of NC_048599.1, read as the reverse complement.
CCCTGACATGAGAGCTCTCCTGTAGCCCCAGTAGCGCCTACCACGCCCTCCCATGCACCCAGGCTGACCTTCACTGAGTTGTTTACCTCCAGGAGGGTCACTGTCCCACATTTTCAGATAAGGAAACCAGCACAGAGACCTGTCAAGTGGTGTCAATACCAATGACCTGCCTTGAGGTGAGGCACAGTCACAGGACACATAGGCAACACTGCTCCACAAAGCTGGGAGTGGAGGTGAGGGTGGGGGTAGGGGTGGGGGTGGGGGTGGGGGTGAGGGGTTAACACTTCACACTCTCCATCCATCCCTGAACAGAAAAGTGGGAACCCAAGCAGACATTACAGGGTTACTGGTTTGAGAATTCAGGCTTGAGCCTTCTAGGAAAGCTGGGAAGAGTAGGGTACTTAGGGTGAGGCGAGGAGAAAGGCAAAGAAAGGAGAGCCCAGTTGCCTCACGGGACAACCTCTAAACTAGGCGTGTGTGTGTGTGTGTGTGTGTGTGTGTGTGTGTGTGTGTGTGCGCGCGTGCGCATGCGTGTGTTGCTGAGGGTCACATGACTGCCACCTGGAGATCAGGATCTGAAACATTTCCCACTGCCAAGGCAAAAATCTTCAGAGGAAAGTAAGAGACTCTAGTTTCTATTTTATTAACAAGACCCAACAGAAAACAAAAACAACATATACACAGGCATGAAATTAGCACCATTAAAAAAATAAATTAAATAAGCATGAGACTAGAAGTGTAACCCATAGCTGGGGGGGGGGGATCAGGTAGTACCCAGAAATTAGAATTTATAGGCTTTAAAAGGAATTTAAAGCAGCCATTATGGATAAGCTAGAGAACTACAAAGAAAAGATAGTTACCATGAACCAGCAGATCAGGACCTCATCAAAGGCATAGAAACCACAGAACAGAACCACATAGTACCAGAGGAGCTTTGCAACAGGTGACCTTGGATGGAACAGGACTGAGAAGCAGCAAGTTAGGAAAGGCGTCAACTCTGGATGTGCCTGTGAGGACATCTCCCAGAAGCAGCTCCTGGCCTGAGTGCTTTAACCCACTAGCAGGGGTGGTGTGGCCTGTCGGATGAAGAAGGCCATGCGGGCATCTAGGGGATGTATCTGGCCTGGTCTCTCCTGTTCCTGCTCCTTCGCTCTGCTCCCTGCCCTCCCTGATGCCAGCCATTCTGCCTCATGTTCCCCAGTGTGACAGATGACAACCTCTCAAGTTGCAAAAATAATAAAGCAAGTAAATATTTCCTGCGTGTGAGTTGCTTCTATTGGGCACTGTCACAGCGGTTAGTCTGCGGCCTCCCATGAGCTTTGCTGGATGAACTGCCCTAAATGGCTACAGATGTTTAACAAACCGAAAGACAGGCGCCTGAAAGCAGTGAGGGGCAACCAAACGGCAGAGGCTGCATGTCTAACTGCCCTTAAAAGTTGAAGGCTAGCCAGGACCACTGGCACGGGTCTTTGATTTTGCACTCAAGAGTCTGAAACAGGAGGAATATGAGATATGGGGAGTTCAATGCCAGCCCACACAGTGAGATTACCTCAAAAGAACAGAAAGGGGCTGCACTGCAAAGGAAGGGACAAAACCCCAAACTTCCCAAACCCTGTAAAATCTAGGTTGTTCAACAAATACAGAGCAAGTCAAACATTGTTAGGACCCAAAGAGAAGGAAAAATAAAGAAGCTTGGGGAAGATACTGTTTCTACAAATGCTTAGGAATGAAAGCTGACTTCAGAGAGGAACAGGAGACCTGACCAACGACCCCAACACAATGGCTTTAACACTCTACACAGAAGGAACAAATCTGTAGACACAATTCTATACCCAGCAAAACTAGCATAAAAATGGAGGAAAGTAGACTCTTTAACACCAGAACTGTGTGGAGCCTTGAAGGAAGTTCTTCACATGGAAGGGAAATGACAGGAAGAGCGGTCACCAAAAATGGCGAAATTGAACATATAAAATGGCATTATCTTCTCTTAGTAATTTCTTCAAAAGACAATTTTTTTTTTTCGAGACAGGGTTTCTCTGTAGCTTTGGAGCTTATCCTGGCACTTGCTCTTGTAGACCAGGCTGGTCTCGAACTTGCAGAGATCCGCCTGCCTCTGCCTCCCAAGTGCTGGGATTAAAGGCGTGCACCACCAACGCCCAAAAAAATTATAAAACTACACTTTCTGGTTCATAATGTAACATGAAACAATGTAGCACAGAGGTTGAGAGACACTAAGCTGAAAAAGAAATCAAAATGTAACCCTAGAAAATGTTCAGTTATTCCAACACACAGAATGTAACCCTAGAAAATATTCAGTTACTCCAACACACAGAATGTAACCCTAGAAAATGTTCAGTTATTCCAACACACAGAATGTAACCCTAGAAAATATTCAGTTACTCCAACACACAGAATGCAACCCTAGAAAATATTCAGTTACTCCAACACCCAGAGAGAGAATTCACAAAGGAACTAAACTGCTGAGAAAAGTGGAAAACAGATAACAAAGGGGTAGAAATAAACCCACATATGTCAACAATATCAAACAAAATGGATTAAATGTGCCAATTAAAAGGTATAAACTATGACACTGTACACAGAGACCTGTGGTGATGTATTATTTATGATTTAAAAAAGCCACTGGAGATCAGAATGCAAAGCTAGCCACAGCCATACAGCCAGGCAGTGGTGACACAAACCTTTAATGCCAGGACTCGGGGGAAACAGAGGCAGAAAGATCTGTTAGTTCACGGCCACCCTGAGCTACACACAATTGATACAGTCTAAAAGAGAAACAGCTCACACAAGGGTGATCTCAGCACTGGGGATCCCATGCCTTTAATCCCAGTGCTGGGGAGGTGGAGACAGGAGTGATATGGCTGGGAGGAGAGAAGCAGGAGGAGACAGAACTCAGAGGATTGCAGTGTGACGGCTGGTGGAGAGCAGTGCAGTCCGCATAATGCCTCTGAGGATTCATGAAGAGAATATTGCCTCTGAGGCATTGCACCCTGAGGATCTGTGGAGTGAGGATCACCCCTTTCAGCCTGAGGTAGAGGTAAGAGCTAGTGGCCAGCTGCTCTGCTTCTCTGATCTTCAGCTTGAACCCCAATATCTGTCTCTGGGTATTTTATTATTCGTGTTACAGAGACCCATGAAAGGAGAAACTTTCAAACATAAATAATTCTGCTTGATGATAAAAGTTAGAAAATCAGAAGGGCATAAATATTAACCCTGCTTCTTTAAATACAGCAGAAGAGCCAGGCTGAAAACCACCACCACTTCCTTTTTACAAACCAAGTAAGCTGAACTCTAGGAAGCAGAAGGGAGGGGGAAAAAAAGGAGAAAGCCATAGGAAATAAGCAATGGAGAAAGTAAAGTTAAAAACTGTGCGAGGGGCTGGAGAGATGGCTGCTCTTCCAGAGGACCTGGGTTCAATTCCCAGCACCCACATGGAAGTTCACAACTGTAACTCCAGTTCCAGGGGATCTGACACCTTCACACCAACGTACATAAAATAAATCAAAAAGGAAACTGTGCTGAAATGCTAAAAGAATTGATAATCGTGAATGAGAGGAAATGGAAGAGATCTGTACATGGTGAAGGATAAGCAAGCAGGGCCACCAACTATCCTAACAATTCTCATAGTTTGGATGGAGAAAATAAGTTCTCTGAAACACAGCAGAACTAACCAAACTGAAGTCCTCATCTCAGTTGAACTTCTTATAGAAACCATGTCATGTCACAAAGAAAACTTGAGAGTCATAGGCTTAACCAGTGCATTTTAACAAGAATTTAAGAGCGAGAAGGACCCTGGTCTTAAACAAAATTCCTCAGACGGCACTTTGCAGCAGGGCGCTAGCTAGGCACAAAGGCCAGTGGGTAAGACCAAGAAGGAGGCTACTGCACACTCTCCTTACTTCTGAGAGGACACAGCAGCCGAGACTTGGCAGACACCATCTCTGACTACACCAAAATTGGCATCACAGTGTTTGGGCCCTGAGCTTCCTGCCATGATATACCGAAAACATGTTATGACTATGACATTCTTGTCAGAGAAACAGAGGCTAACACCAAAATGGAGGAAACACTAGGCAATACCAAGACAGAAGACATTCTCAAAACAAAACAAAAAACTGGCCTAAAGAGAGATTTGTTGATTTCTTGTTTAAAAAAAAAACAAAAACAGAAACAAAAAATCAAAAAACTGGCCTAGGCTGTGTCAAGACCTCCCAAGTTCCCAAGTTCCAAAATCCAGGAGACCAGAGACAGGACAATCCGGGGCCAAGAGAGACTGACAAAGACATGCAATGTGAAGGCGAGTGACATCGGCACTTGTTTAAATGCTGACTTCCACCCGTGTGCCGTGGTTTTCCAGAACTTTCCTAGTGTTAGAAACGTACATTAAAGTCTTTCCGTGTAATGACCATGTCTCCAACTCCTTCTTAAATGGCTGTGTGTGTATGTGTGTGTGTACATACACACAGAGATGTTCTACGTAATCTATGTATACACATGTGCCTATGTGTATACAAAAGGAAAAGACAGGATGGCACAAACAAAAGCGACAGGCTACTGGAGAAGTGGGAACAAGGGTCCAGAGGAGCTCGTGTTTATGTTTTTATAACTCTTCTGCCAAGCTTGAAATTAAAACAGAATAAAAAGCTACCCCCTTTAGAAAGAATATCCCAAAATAAGTAACAGGAAAAAAAAAGCAGAGGAAAGAGAGGGAGGGAGGGAGAGGGAGGGAGGGAGGGAGGGAGGGAGGGAGGGAGGGAGGGAGGACATTCTATCTCTAAGCTCCGTCTCTCAGGGACACAGCACTGCCAGAGTACAGTAAATTCCAGGTGGGTAATATAGCCATCATTCTGTTGAGAATTTGTACACAGACAGAGAAGGGGGGAAGGGGGAGAAAGAAACACAAAGAAACCTAATTGGGGTGAGGGAAGGGTAATCCAAGCCCAGAACACAAATCAGGAAAAGGCCTGTGTCTTCAAATCTGAAGACACCTGCTTCTGATGCAATGTTTAGCTGAGTGTACAGTGACAGCCACAATAAATGAGGATGTGAGACCTCTGTATCCAGGGCAACGGGCAACTAGAGAGCTCCCTGTTTCTCTTCCACCCCTCCTGTCCACCACACCCACATGACCTTATTACCACACCACAGAAGACAAATCCAGAATCATTAAAAGGCAGCACACAGTGACAAGAAATGACATTCCAGCAGCCCTGGGCAGCACTTGTGTGGAATGACGATCTTCACAGAGTTGCTTGGAACCAACTATTCTTTATAGCCCACCGCAGCATTCTTCTTAAATAAATGCACAAATAAAAATGAGCTCAAAATCAGGATGACGACAAAAATGAGGAAGCCTTACTGTGAGAATGCGTTGAGAGAAAAACAGGCTTCTGACAATTAGTTATCATCCTAGATGCTAATGGCCTCCCTGCAAGCCAGAGGAATTATAATTGGTCTCCAGTGGCCTGTTTATCCTGTCGAGATATAATTACAAGATACAGCACTCACAGTTTTTACCAATCCATTCATCCGACAACTAACATTTATTCAGTACTGACTCTGAGCTTGGCCTTCTGTTGGGTGCTGATGGTTTGAGGCCACAGTGACTCCAGGTCAGAGCTCACTATTTCAAGGGACAGGTAAATGGGACTTCATAACTCAACTGCTAAGTGAAAGGAGATGGACACACAGCAGTCTGTGATCACAGGGAGGAAGGTGTCACTAGCAGTGATCAAGGTGTCTAGAAACATGTCAACAAGGAATGTGTGTATACATGTGATGAACCAAGAACTGAGTCTTGTCCCCACAGGAAGGCTACACTGTCTAACTGGCACAGCAGGCTACCTAACGCAGGTCCCTAATCTCTGAAAATGAGAGTTGACTGATGGGGACTCCTAGTGCCCATGGAAGCTGCCGAAGGGGCAGACGTGTGTGTTGTCTGTGTGATAGGCCACTTCCTGCAGAGCAGCCTGCGTTTGAGAATACACAGATGCCACAACATTCACACACAAGGCTGAAAAGGGAGGCCAGAATGCAGAGGGCACTGTCCAGCCCAGTTGCCTTCCACCATCACCATCACCCTGCAACCAATGGCTTCCTAAATGTTTTCTCAACAAACACAGGCTAGTACCACAAATTTTGGGGTGTTGCCCACTGAACCAGACATTTTCCTTGGGGAGCTCTACAACACATGTGGCCTTTTCTTCCTCAGACAAAAATACCTACATGCCACATACATTGTCATTTCCCAGCCGAAAAGAAGCCAACCCCACAGCTCTGGGGTTCCAGGGCCCCCTAACTTCCAGGCCCCGGGGAAAGAGTGGGTCTAAAGAACAGCATCTTCCTGAGGAAGATGGTCCATGGGAAGGCAAGCAAGCCCTCCAAACCCACATGAGAGGACAGAGCTGGGTGACTGGTCTGGGTGTACACAGTAGGGCTTCAAGTCATAAACCGGAAACCATTTTTTCTGAAAATGGCCTGTGGGGATTGTTTCTGGAAGGCTTGTTATATTTTCCAAATAGTTCTACCAAAAAGAAAAAAAGAAGAGGTGAGAGTGGGTGGACACCACTGACAAGAATGAAGTATTTGGAAACAAACAAGATGAAAACCCTGTAGAAATGCCTCTGGCATTATTCTCCATGGCATTATCAGTCTTTAGGGATAAGACACTCAGCTGCCAGTTGTAACCTTGGAAACTCGCTGGACCAACTTCCAAATGAAAAAGAAGATCTACTTGGCAAAGTTCACTGCTCAACTGCCAAACACCCCAGCTAAATGCTATTATCCAGGTTCATTTTGCAAAGTAAATTAAATTTCTTGTAGAGAAACTTGAAATTTATAAAAGAACCCTGGAGAATTTGAATTTTAATAATCAATTATTCCTCAGACTGATTCATCTTATAAACATATGGAATATGCAAAAAATTAAATTAGTTTAAAAATCTAGACCTTTAACGCATAGTTGAAAAAAACTTCTACATAAATGAAGAGTAATTGCCAAAGGTTCTGATGCTGCAATATAATTTTTTAGCTACATGGCGTATAATGCTTTTGCACTTTGGGGAAAAAAATTCCTTCCTCTAACGTCATTCCTTTCTGAACAAGAAAACAACTATCTGCTCACCCAGCATTCATCACCCAAGCTTAGGATTTTAAAACCCTTTAATGCAAAAATATTTCCTAAAGGCTGGACCAAACCTGCAGCTCTGAACTGTAGTTCACAGAGAGGGTCAAGCACACAGCGTCACCTGCACAGGTCAACAGAGGGGCGGCAGCTGAAGGAAATGAGATGGTCCATGATGGTCCCTGAACACAGAAAAGGAGCAAGGCCAGGCTGCGGCACCCAGCAAGCCAGCAGAACCCAGCGCTGCTCACCATCAAATAAGGAGCAAGGAGGAAATCATGGCTACTACACACTCCTTTAATAGTATACACAGCCATACAGCCTAGGAAGCCACATGGAAAACCAACATGGCAGGCCTGTTTGCTGAGTTCACCCCCTCTGCTTCTGCGAGCACGGCTCCCTTACTGCTTATACACCTTCTGGTCACTTATAAAAGGCATTAGGTGTACTGGAGGGGTTTTGACTGCCTAACATTACCTCATACATTATTCCTGGCTCCTGACTTTGAGAAACAGGGCCCTCATCCACCAGGCTGAGGAGCCTCACTGTGAGAAGTGGTAACCTGCCCAGCACTGGTTTGAGTTAGTGGGTCCATCTGCTTGGGGCTTCTCTGGCCCTGGTGCTCCAAGAATGAGCATGTCTAAAAACAGGCTAAAAGCTACCCATGGAGTGTTCCTGAATGACCCCTGTCCACCTTACCCAGGGGATGGTGCTGGCCAAAGTCCAACTCTTATGAGAACTTAAGTCCTACGTTAGCCACCAGGTGTGCAAGCCACCCACTCCCAGGAAGACTTACACTCATGGCCTCTGCTCTGCACTCATCATCACAGTCAGGGCCAGAGCGCTCCAGCAGAACAGGACACACTTTGCCTTCAATGTCACACTGGGCAATTAGATCTTGCTCCAGAAGAGCCAGCAGCACTTCCTGGCTGGATTTTCTGACCTGGAGGGAAAATGGCAGGAGGTGAATAGAGGACAGGTACATGCTATCTCCAGCATGGAGACAGTCCCCTCCCAGGTGGCCCTTCATCTTCCTCTGGGTCTACCCTTCGCTCTGCTTCCTAAGGGAGTCCCAGTCTCCTGTTGTGACCATTCTTCCCATATGTACGTTTTTCGTGTATGATTCGTAATTGTCATGTGTCTTCCAGAGGATGGACCTGGAGGGCGGTAGCACGTCTGAGTTGCCTGTTGTTCTTAGTGCATCCTTAGCACAAATGGCAGATGGCACAGAGCATCTCAGTCTGTTAGGGCTTGTTGAATGGATGAGCAGCCGCCCCAGTGGTGTTAGAATGAAAGCCACGGCCTATCCTGCACCTATGCAAACACACAAGACCTGAGCACCATGGCAGGGAATGCTACAGAAATAAGATGCCTCTCACCCTTGGTCACTGTGGAGTGAGCCAACAGCAGGGTGTAAAGGGACCAAAAGAAGCTAAAGAGGCATATTTTGGGGAAATGAAAGCACCTGAAATTCCCATTTATAGAGAGATCAATGAAATATGCAGTTCATTGTCAGGAGAGGAAGGCAACAAAATCATAATGGGTCCCAGAAGTGAACAGACTTTGTCACCAACGACCACTCCATAGCAGGTTACAAGAGGGCAAGCCCCCAAGTCTGGGCCCACAAAGGCTACATGACACTAGGGCTTCTGACCCGAGTGCAGGACAACAGTGCTTCAAAATGACGGCTCTGACAGCAGTGCTCCAAGTGAACTGCAGGCAGGCGATAAAAGGCACACACAGAAGGCCAGCAAGGCATCTCGGGCAGAGCTCAGCGGGGAGGGATGAGTACCCACTACCTGGCTGGATCAAGAAAGGTGATGCCTTAGCAATATTACCTGGCATGGTGACAAGACTGAGTCCTGCTATGATGACTCAGGTGCCAAACTGACTGAGGAGCAGGCATGTGCCAGGAACTAACGATATGAGAGTAAAGGCCCAGGGCTTTGAGCTGCCAAGTTCCTGGCACTTTGTATAGTCGCACCAGGAAACCAACACATGAGCAGCCAGGGGAAAGGGACTTCAGGATCATAGAGCACCATGCTCTGAAGAATGGGGAGATGACATCAGGGGGCGTGTGACAAGCTCCAGGTGACAGAAGCAAGGGAAACCTACATGGAACAGGAACTGAGGGTGAGGTGAGGTTAGCCCCTGAAAGGTTGTCACTGTGCCGCTAAGACCTCTGGGGGACCAATGCAACTACCACTGAGTGCCGCCAAGGGCTTAAGAGCATAGAAGTGACAAGATTATGCTTTGGTATGAGTAACGGTAACAGAGTAGTGTCCTGGGGCAGGTCCAAAGGATACCCAAGAATGGGGAAGGAGCTCCTAGCCCTACAGAGAGACAGGAGAGAGGAGGTGGGGCAATGCCTGAGGAAAGCAATTTCCTAGGGAGGTCACAGAAGCAAGGGTGCCTGCTGACACCACCCTGGCTACTGACAGCCAAAGCAAACAAGAGAGAGAGAAGAGGGAGGAGGGAGAAGAGCAGGCAGAGTAGAGAGAGGAAGACCAGGTACAGGAGTCTAGTCTCTCTCTCTGGACTACAAAGCAAGTTCCAGGACAGCCAGGGCTGTTACACAGAGAAACCCTGTCTCAAACAAAACAAGACAAAACAAAAAAGCCACATACATATACACATCAAAAACAAACAAACAAAACCTCCAAACCAAAAGATAGGAAGTAGTTCATATCCATTATTCCAGCACCTTGGATGGTGAAGCAACAGGATTACTGTGAGTTCCAGGCCAGCTCGGGCTACAGCTGAGACCCTATCTTAACTTAAGCAAACAAACAACAATGCATTTACTACTTTTAACCTACTAACAGCCTGGCCAATGTCAAATGTGCCGAGTGATTACATTAATAACAGCTGGACAAGATTGCCTACAATAACCCAATCTAATAGTACAGTGCTGCATAACTCAAGTAATTGGCTGAATGCAATAATGAGGGTAAAAGCCATAGTAGTCGTCTGCATACACTTTGGTGCCAACATAGAGAGTCAGACCTTTAAACCATCATGGAGAGCTGACACGAGCCTCCCAACATGCAAGGAGCTGACAAAAGCAGCCAGGACACATGGTGTCCAAGTGGATGCTGGCTGTGGCTATTCCCAAGGTCACCATGGCCAAGCACAGAAGCTATGTGTGCACAATCCCAACCTAGGGCCTGAGAAGATCAAGGGATACTGTTGGTCCTTTTTCCTTCAAGCCATCTGGGTGGAGCAGCAGTAAGTGACTGACAGGCATCCAGTTTCAATCTCAAAAACCCAAAGTAGCAACGGTAACAAATGAAGCCTGGATCAATTGTATACCAAGAGAGGCTGCCAACAGGTGAGTTGGCTCAGGGTCAGGGGTATAAATGCAATGGTTAGCCACTTACAGTGAACAGCTAAGCACTAAACAGTCTAGTTTAACGGCCAACAACACGGAGGAACAAGCGACCGCGTCCCAGAAAGCACCACACTGTTTATGTGATGTGCTAACATACCACTCAAAGCCACTCTCACAAGTGGGGTGATTGTGACAGCCTGCATGCTAAGGATGGTGGCACTCTGCAGCAGGAGAGGGGTACACAGCACTTAGAACCACTATTATGACCTCAAAATCAAAAGCAAAGAGCTGCCAAGCTAAACCACAAACACTTGTTACACAAAGCAGGCGGGATGAGATGCGTGTTTATTTTATGGTCCTTCTCTCAAGTGATTAAATCTGTCAAGATAATTTTAAAATGGAAAGTGTTTTTAAAACAAGAGCCCTGAATCTTCCAAATGAGCTGATTAGCTGAGTTCAAGACCAAACAGCTCCATGTCTACCAGCTACCAGGCGCAGAGGCCCAGGCGGTCGCCCAGACTGAGTGGGAGCAGATGGGGGTTGCAGCAGATTCTCCTTCAAGGAGAGCAGCTGCAGGAAACGGGGCAAAAGTCAAGAAGCAAAGAGGAGGGAAACCGAGGCACAGGAGCAACACAAGCTGAGGGTAGGCAGAGCAAAAACACGACTTTCAAAGACGGTCAGCTAGGCCAGAAAGCACAGGTGAGGCCTGCCGATGACAGCTCCACAGAACTTCAGAGGACTTCGACCAGGTGCCAGACCCTGGGCTATGTCACAGAGGGCCCTACTGTGAAAGACTCGGATTTGATGACAGGCAAGAAGCTCACAGAAGAACATGGACAATCCCCAGACAGACATGTGAGGCTCGGGAACCAAGTTTGATATCAAGCCATAGCCTCATTTCCCACACCTCAGCCTCCTCCCATCTGAATGAAGGAATGAATGCCATGTGCTATGATCCCCAGGCTAGTGGGATAGTACAGGAAACACCCATAGCACACCTGGCGCACAATATCTATCGTCTAGGGCAGCCGCAGGTGTGTGAGCACAGCTGTAGGATTTAGGTATTGCCCCAGGGCTGCAGGCCGCACTCCTCACCTCTCTGACTGGGTGAGAAGTTCCTGCCAATGAGCAGTCTCATCAATCTGGCAGAGTAAGGCACCCATCCCAGGCTGAGGTAAAACCACTGTGCCTCTACTAGACCCTGACATACTAGGACCTCTGGGCCCTGCTAGCAACCACTGCACATTTCCAAAGAGTCAGCCCCTGATGCTGAGAGGTAGATGCAGAGAGGAGAGGAGAAGAGAGGAGAGGAGAGGAGAGGAGAGGAGAGGAGAGGAGAGAAGAGGAGAGAGAGGAGAGGAGAGGAGAGAGGAGAGGAGAGGAGAGGAGAGGGGAGGAGAGGGGAGGGGCATTGGGAGGAGCAGGCTGGCTCCAGTGAGCAGGCCCTCATGAGGTTAATGATGGGGGTAGGGGGTGGGAGAAGACAGAAGGGCAGGAGGAAGGGAGTGTCTTTGGGGTCATGCATTTATGATGGGAACAATGGAGACGTGGCATGGGTCTGACTGGATGTGGAGGTGAGGGGGAAGGGTTTCCAGAGTTCCCAGGCCATGGCTCAGGGGAACTGAGTATCTCAGATGGTGGTTCTGTTCACTGCAGTAGGGGATGAAGATTGAAGGCCTTTATTTTCTCCGTGATGTAAAAGGCAAGGTCACTTGCTTGGCGAAAGGCAGGGCAAGGTGAGGGGCCTGATGAGGGTGGCAAAGGTCTAAGGGAACTGCCAAGGATAATGGGAGAAACAGCTGATGAGAGACAGGGGAAAGGATTGCCAGGCAGTACTGCACATCCAGCTGCAATTGGAGCCCATAAATTTCCCATGGCACCAATCAATGCATGACAGGACACCCTCCCGCAGGCAGAGCATAGCAGGCAAGAGTGGAAGAAGCCAGGGTGGTCCTGGCTAGGCAGAGCCAAGGTGGCAGAAGCCCTACCAAAGGCCAGGAACATGGACATGGATCTCAGAGGGTGGAGTGAGAGAACACAGCTTCAGAACAGAGATCTGTGCAGTCAGACACCATGGGGCTGTGGCTCCAAAGGCCTGGAACAAAATATAAGGTAAAGACAGGTGACAGAAGTCAGGAAAAAGTCAAACCCCTGGACAGTCTCTCATTTTCAAGAATTCATCAAAAGAGAAAGAAAAGTCAACAGAAGAACAAAAGGAATGATCACACCGTGGGTGCTGACACTGTGGGTGCTGACACTGCATGTTCACACTGTGTGTGCTCACACTGTGGGTGCACACACTGTGGGTGCTCACACTGTGGATGCTTGCACTGCTCACACCATGGATGCACACACCGTGGATGCACACACCGTGGATGCTCACACTGTGGGTGCACACACTGTGGATGCTCACACTGTGGATGCTCACACCGTGGATACACACACTGTGGATGCTCACACTGTGGATGCTCACACCGTGGATGCACACACCATGGATGCTCACACTGTGGGTGCTCACACTGTGGGTGCTCACACTGTGGGTGCTCACACTGTGGATGCTTGCACAGCTCACACTGTGGATACTCACACTGTGGGTGCTCACACTGTGGATGCTTGCACAGCTCACACTGTGGGTACTCACACTGTGGATGCTCACACTGTGGATGCTCACACTGTGGATGCTCACACTGTGGATGTTCACACTGTGGGTGCTCACACTGTGGATGCTTGCACAGCTCACACTGTGGATACTCACACTGTGGGTGCTCACACTGTGGATGCTTGCACAGCTCACACTGTGGGTACTCACACTGTGGATGTTCACACTGTGGGTGCTCACACTGTGGATGCTCACACTGTGGGTGCTCACACTGTGGATGCTCACACTGTGGGTGCTCACACTGTGGGTGCTCACACTGTGGATGCTTGCACAGCTCACACTGTGGATACTCACACTGTGGGTGCTCACACTGTGATGCTTGCACAGCTCACAGTAAACTCAGACACATGCCAAACTGAAGATGGGACACACGACAAAATTAAAACGACTGGAGATGATCAAGAAACAGGAGAATGTCTGTGGCCCTCAGACGAGCTTGCTGAGGGCAGAAATCTGTCCTGTTCATCTCTTCATCCCCAGGCACAACACACCAGGCTCGGCTTATAATGGGCACTCAGAAACTGTCAGAACAAATGAACGAATGGAGGAAGCCGCCCCGCGTTATGATCAGACTCGTGTGGGAGAAAATGCAAAGATAATCAAAATACCCACGGCAGGAAAGTGGAAATAGGATGGCTTTTTCCTTATCTGAAGACTCCATTGCGTCCTGTCACACTGTGTAACAGTTAAAAATGACTGTCTGTCTCTTTTAGGAACACCAGATCAAGAAAAAACACAAACTAAACATTTAGAATTTCTTGAAAATAGTAGTAATCTAAACATGGTATGTCATTAAAAATTAAAACACTTTCACCCTTTACAGAAATGTATACAGATACAAATACAAAGGACAGAGGCTTCCTTTACTCTCTCTCTCTCTCTCTCTCTCTCTCTCTCTGTGTGTGTGTGTGTGTGTGTGTGTGTGTGTGTGTGTGTGTGTACATGGGCGCATGCATTCCATGGCATGTGTGTGACAGACCATTTTCAGTTGGTTCTCTCTTCCAACCCTGTTTTAGAGGCAACCCCTCCTGTTTCTGCCACTGGGCTGCACACCCCAGGCTAGCCAGCCCTTGAGCTTCTGGGTAACTCTTGTGTCTCTCCCGCCATGCTGGAATTAAAGATGTGCTCCACTGCACCAAACCTCTTTACATGGGTTCCAGAGACTGAGCTTGGGTCATCAGGTTTGCATGATAAGCACACTGCATGACAGCCCTGAACAGTCTCCTTGACCCCTTCAACAAAGTCATAGACTCAAAAGACCTGAAGTCTCCCCAGTATCCAGCAGTGTATGTACTGTCCCTAACCTCAGAGGCTGGCACTGTAGGAAATTGGAGCAAGACTCTCATTGAGTCACTGCCCCAAGCACAGGGCATATGACATGAGAAAAGCAGAAGGAGGCACAGCCACCTGAGAAAGGCTAGGGCGCTCACTCACTGTCTGCAGAGCAGTAAGAAGGATGCCTGCCACTGGAGGAAGCAGCCCCAGGAGATAGGGAGCCAGAAGGGAGGGAGGGAGGAAGGAAGGAGGGAGGAAGCAAGCAAGCAAGCAAGCAAAATCAGACCTCTCTAAATACACGACATTGTAGTTTGGGAATTGGGTGAACATTTTCAATGCATCAGTCAAAACGTATTAGTTTCTGCTACTCTTGAGGATAAATATGTGCTCAGCCACGGGAGAGCTGCTGCTGAGAAGACAGAGGCAGAAGGGTCTCTGGAGCCCAGGAGTTCAAGCCTGAGCAACACGGTGAGACCTTGCCTCAAAAAAGCAGAATTATATGGACTCAACCGATTGCATCTGGGAATGCATATATGTATCTACAAAGTACACATGCAATAAGTAACGACTGGGAAAAGAGGTCATGAGTTTGAAGCAGAGTAGGGGAAAGTAAAGGGAAGGTTTGAAAGACAGAAAGGGAAGGGAGAGATGATATCATTAAAACACAATTTCAGAAATAAACAAACAATACACCAGACAAAAGCCAGTCAGGCTAGTATGGTATGACTATTGTCTCAGCTACCTGAGGCAGAGGCAAGAAGATCCAATGGTCAAGGCTAGGTGGGCAACTTAGACCCAAAGTAAAACAAGGGTGAAGATGTAGCTCACCCACTGGTGAGTGCGCACCAAGCAAGCAGGAAGCCCCGGGTCCCACCCCAGCACCACACACACACACACACACACACACACACACTCACACACACACACTACATGCAGTGACTCGGTAAACACAAACAGACTTACACTGCACGAGGCAAGAAAAGAAGCTAAAGTAGGAGAAGAGAGCCAAAGCCAAAGCCCTGACATCCTTGGTATGAACTGAGGGGTTTTATTTTTGAAAACTATTATCACTAGAAGCAGTGACTGAGCTCACAGCCAGGAGCACCTGGCACCCATGAGCTGCTTGCTCACCATCTCCCCAGTAAAGGAGTATGGACCCCGTGAAGAGGCCATCAGTTCCAGCTAAACTGTCAAAGTCCACTAGACCTGTCAGGAAGATTCTAGAATAATAGCTCCCACAAGCCAGAACAGAAAACAATTCAATTATCGAAAAAAAAAAAAAAAAAAGCAATTACCACGATGACTGGAACATGGGCATCACATTAAAGCCTAGCTGGTCTCAGTAATTCTGACAGCCAACCAATGAAAGGGTCTCAATGGCCATCTGTAGATGAGAAAGGATGCCAACTAACTCTTCCAGAAACCAGTAAATAAGGGAGGAAAATGAAGAAGTGATGCCACCTTCCTATGCAGTGGGCATTCTCAAACAGCTAAGTAGGGGAGCTCTTCTCTGGAGACTTCCAGGCGTTACACCCTCGAGCAGTGGACAGCAGAATTCAAGTGTCAAATCACACAGCCCACGGCTGCTCCAAGTGATGGGCACTTCACATACAGTTCTGATGGTACCCACCCAGAAGCCAGGTTCAGCATCAGACAGAGATGCACCCAGAGCTTCTACCCTCCCTGACTTGACACAGAAGGGAGCTCCCAGCTCAGAAGTGCCCTTGTGGAAACAGAAAACCAACCTCCAGACTCAATGCCCAGGTTCTAGAAGAGGAGGGAATCTTAATTCTAGAGATGCAACTGTCCACCCAGGATGGGAGTCAACAAGGCAGATGTGCTGGCTCCTTTACTGAATACACAGCGAGGAGAGAAGGGGAGAGAGGCACAGCTCTCACAAGCTCCAGAGACTGAAGCAAGTCCATGTGGCAGCCTTGTTTGTGCTCACACCCAAATGGGTCATCTGGAAAAATCACATCTCTTGCTAGGCATGGTGGAGCTGGTCCATAATTCAGCATTCAAGATGCTGAGGCAGGAAGACCCAAACAGAGCTCAAAGTCAGTATCAACTACACAGCAAGTGGAAGTCCAGTTTGCCTCAAAAACAGAGACCCAACCAGAACACACCCTGATGGAAACTGGGATAATCTAACTGGCAGGGCAGATGGGGTCAAATAAGCAACAATAAGTTTTAAAATGCTGGTATGTCTTTCTCTATCTATATTTTTGCCATGCTAAGAACTAAATGTAGGACATTGTGTACACGCGGCAAGTGTCTACCACTGAGAGCTACACCCTCGGCTCTTTATCTCTTAGAGAGCCATGCTGAAGTATGGATGGTGTCAGGAACCACTTTCCTTTGTGACAGAGTCTGTCTGGGTAAGATAAACGGGAAACAACTGGTCCAGTGTTGATGACGGTTGAAGCAGTGGAGGCTCATGAACCCCACTTTTGCATTCTGTCCACTGGTATGTTTGAACAATCCATAATGAAAAGTTAGAGAGAAGAACCCTCTTCAGTAAGAAGGAATACAGCCTGTGTCTCCCATGAGATGAGAGGGATCTGTTCCATGCAGTTAACTCTACACAGGCTTCCCCTGAGAGCTGTGGATGAATGGAGAGCCAGCCTGCTGATGAGACCGTAAGGTGGGCGTGCTCACACCTGCTTGTCCACGTCCGCCAGGTACCGTGCTATCACAGGCACGAGGTGCTGGGAGACCACCACAGGAAAATCCAACCTGCTTTCCCGTAAGAAAGTGACGATGGGAGGGATTTGCTCCATCAGCTCAGTCCGCACCGTGGGCTCTGCAGCAATGGGACAGGGAGTTATTATATAAGAAGCAGCCAAGCATCTGACATGGTATACACTAATGGTTTCCAGCTTTTCTTACTAAAATACTTCATCAAGAAAATTAGACAAATGCAGTTTAAAAATCATTTCCCATTTAGAGTATTTATGCTACAGACAGGCTTAAAAAGCTGGTAAGCCACACAGCAATATAAAAACATAAAAGGAAGAGAGGATGACAACTCTATTATAACAAGCCATATACAAATGGAGAAAGGACCAAGAAGTCTGCATGCTGGGCCAGCGACCAAAAGCCATTACAGCTAATGGCTTCGCTCTCAGACCTATGGGTTGTACTTATTTACATTCCAGCCGGGATGTATACATTATAAATAATTCTCTCACAAATGCACTCCCCCACAATCCACGCATCCCAATTATTTCTAAGGCAAAGCATTAAACAAAGGAGCACCCGAGCTCCAGTGCATCACATTAAATTTAACACAAATATATAATTGCCGCTGCACTGTAAATGGTGACTCATTTATGAAGAGAATCCACTCAAAGTCTCAAAACACCCAGTTGGGCCTTTTAAAAAGCGTCGTGTCACATCCATGTGAATATTTTAAACTAATGTGAGAGCTATGTAGAAGGCTTCTTTTCCATTTTCAGCTAAAATGATCAAATTCTAAGGCCTCAGATTTCTGGAACTTTCTGAAGCATCTTGCCATTCATTATGAGTGCAGGGAACAGGGGCTGCAGGGCAGCTGTCAGGACTGGCAAGCCCACCACTCATTCATCTTCCTCATCTTTACTGTGTGGAGGGCAGGGGTGGGGGGAGACGGGCAATGCCAGAGCGTCTGCTGTGCTGCTGAGTGCTTTCTTCCAGAATAGCAATCACAGGGAGGCAAAAAGAACAGGAAAATCAACATCAGTCCACAGAGATCACAGGTGAGAAAAACTAATGACTGGATTGTTCTAATCCAGAGGAGTGTTTCTGATTGGGTATTTCTTAGCAACCAGCACTCTGGCAAAACTCAAGAAATACAAAAGGCCTAACTGCCAGGGCAAATGGCCTTCGTCACATTAGTCACTATGATGTTCCAAAAATAAGGACAATTTGAGTCATTCTCAAGTAAGACGTCTATTCTTCATGACAAAAATCCATCCATGGTCAGACACTGCCCAAAGCTCACTGATTAATACGAAGGCCTTAAATTGTAGCTAGTACTTGTAGCATATAATCTTTAAGAAATGTACAAGTAAAAAAAGGTACAGAACTGAACAAACCTGCATCTTCTGACAGTCGGACTGCCACCTCCATCACTGCCAGGGTGTCCTTGTCACTGCCATTGACGTCCCGGAAGACATCCAGCAATCCTCTGGCAACAATCTGACTGTAGAGACAGAAGGATCCTCACAGTTGTTACCTGGCAGGTGCTGACTCAAGGTAACCACACTGTAGGTACTGAGCTCAGAGAAGGAAGGTCATCAGAGATGCCAACCAACCACAGCCCTCCAAGAATTGGGACTTTCTCTCATAGTCTGGCAGTCGGAATAAACTTGACACAGCAAAGCCCTTATCCTCCTTCACTTACGGGTTCTTTAGGCTCACACAGACTTGGAAGAAAACCCCTGGATGGGGGGAGGGGAGGGAGGGGGAGCAAGTCACCAATAAACACAAGTAAGAGACCCAGACCCAGGACCCCTGCTGGTCCTTCACAGTCTGGAGCATGGGGAACTACATACAGACAGAAGTCTAGAGGAATTGTTTTCACTAACTCAGGCACTTTCCAGAATCTGCTAGTTTATCATCTCCCCACACACCCCTACCCCCCACCCTCCCTGACAACCCCCCACACCTCCCCCACCCCGTCTTCCCAGGTGATTACTCTTAAGCAGGGTGGACCCATAACACCTGTTTTGAGGGAGCACGGACTCTCTAAGTAGGCGTGGCCAAGACAACAAAAGGTGAAGGGCCAGTGGGAGCAACTATCTAAGGAAAGGAAAGCCTTTGTCACTGTGCCCTAGGACAGCAGGAGCAAGGAGTCAGCAACACAATGACTAGGCAAGCATTCCACAGGAAGCAGCAGGCAGCCCTAAGCCACATGCCAGTCACAAAAAGCTCTTTCTCACCAGGGGGCTGTAGAGATTCGGCTACTGCAGCCCAAAAGATACATTCTGTAGGCATCTCAGTCACCAGGAAGAAACAAGATGGCCAGTAAAGTTAACCCAAGAGCAGGACTAGGCTTTCCAAGGAGCAGGCCTACAAACGCAGGAAGGCAATGTGAACTACTCAAGACAAGGAGTCATAAATAAATGCTTTATTAAATATTAAAAAAATTTGAATTATAAGAACCGATCAAAGAAATCCTCCAGGCAAGAAGAAATGACACTAGATAGAAATCCAAATTTATATAAATGAATAAAAAAGCACCAGAAATGATGACCACATATAAAGATTTATCTCATTGTTTAAATCTCTTTAAGAAACAATTGTTAGGGCTGGAGAGATGGCACAGTGGTTAAGAGCAGTGGCTGCTCTTCCAGAGAATCAGTGTTCTATTCCCAGCACCCACATGGCAGCTCACACCTATCTGTAATTCCAGTTCCAGGGGATCTAGTATCCTTACATCAACGCACATAAAATAAAAAAGTTAAATAAAGTATTTTTTTTAAAGAAATAATTGTTAGCAGGGCAGTGGTGGTTCATGCTTTTAACCCAGCACTCTGTAGGCACAGGCAGGCGAATCTCTGTGAGTTCGAGGCCAGCCTGGTCTCCAGAGCAAGTTCCAGGACAGCCTCCAAAGCTACACAGAGAAACCTTGTTTCGAAAAACCAAAAATAAATAAATAAATAAAAAATTGTTAAGAAAAACTGATAATGAATTTATATCTGATCATGGATTTATAGCACATTTATGTATGTGTATATATGCATGTATGTAAAATGGAATGCAAAATAGCACAAAGAAACAAAAAATGAGAGCATACTAATGTAATTTTATTACACTGTGAAGTAGAAAATATCACTAATAAGTTAAAACCTGAGATAGCCACTAAAATAACAAATTATAACTAATAAACTATTAAGACAAACTAAATTCATAAAAAATTCCACTAAACCAAGAAAAGGCAGACAAAGACCCAAAGGAGAAAAGAGTGATAACAAATGAACTCTAGCAGGAAGGTGTCAGCTTTAGTACCAGTGAGTACAAATAACATAAATGCTCCAAACATTACAGCTAAAGCACCAAGACTTCTATAGTAAACAAGGATCCAACTATATACTGCTAACAAGAAACACACTCTAATATACATATGTAAATACATTCAAAGTGAAAAACTAACAATAGTTGAAGAGGGCTAGGGTAGCCACCTCAATATCAGACAAAATATATTTTAGACAGAGAACAACACCAGGGATAAAGTCACTTCACAGTGATAAAGGAGTGAACTTACAAAGAAGATATAATAATCCTAAATGTCTGTGTACTAAATAACACAGCTTCAGGCTACAGAGTAACAGATAAAAGTCACAGCAGGAGTCTAGAAACAGGACCACACATATATCACCAATGAATTTTTACAAAGGTCAACGTGGGAAAAACAGTCTTTTCAAAAAGTGATGCTGGAATGAACAGACACTGGGAGACAAATAAACCTACCTCTCACCTACCTCATACCATGCACAGAGATTAATACAAAATATACAAAATGCATGAGAAGGCTAATGTTGAACTCTCTATCATAAAAAAAAAAGTCCTAAAAAGAAAATGAATCTAGGAAAAAAGCCTATGTGAGCTTTGGTTGGAAATATTTCTGAAGCCTCAAAATGTACAAACCATAAAAGAAAACAAATAATTTTAAAATGTCATTGAAATGAAAAACTCTTTCCCAAAATCACACTAGTAAGGAGGGTGGGAGAACCAAACCACAGACTGAGGAAAATACCTGACAAAAGAGACATGCAGACCTTGCTTTGAAACTGTGTTCACAAACAAGTACAGCAGTGTTATTCAAACAGGAAAAAAAAAAAAAAAAAAAAGGCTGAAAGCATCCCAAATAATGATCAGTTGCCAAGCAGGCCAATAGAACAAAGAGCTGATGTGAGCTCTTTGGATAAAAAACATGGATGAAAAACCATATGATCATAGCTGCCACACAGCTATGTGGAGAGAGAAAATAGAGTAATGGCTGTGTAGGGAAGCCCACTAAGGTCACTTGAGCAGAAACTGTTCATGGCAACAGAGTTTCTCTTGAAGGTGGTAAGAAAATTTCAAAATTCTTTGCAGGATGTTACACAACTCTGTAAATACATTAAAATCTATGAGTGTGAAATTGGAAGGTTGTAAACTGTACTTTAAGTCTAATGACTTTGGACTGGTAGACTCTACTGCATGGGCTACGATAATACACTCATGAACCGTGTGCTATGTGAGGTGGATGTTACACTAAACTGTGCGGGACGCTGTCGTAGCCAGCATTCTATTGCCGTGGAGAGACACCACGACCAGGACAACTCTTATAAAAGAAGGCACTTAACTGGGGACTTGGTTACAGTTTCAGAGGTTTAGTCCCGTATCATCTTACCCTCATGGTGGGAAGCGTGGCAGCAGGCAGGGCACTAGAGTGGGAGCTGAGAGGCACAACTTGGTCCACAGGTCAAAAGAGAGACTGGGCCTGCCCCGGCCTTTGATCCCTCAAAGCCCACCCCCGGGGACACACCTACTCCAGCAAGGCCACACCTCTTGATCCTCCTTATCTTTTCAAACAGTCACACTCCCTGGTGACCAAGCATCAAGTATCTGAGCCCATGAGGGCCTTCCTCACTGAAAGCACTACAGATATGTAATGGACACACACTGGGAAATTGTCATGCTATCTGAGCTCACTGGAAAGCTATCTCTGGAAGGAGGATTGCTGCAGACCAATCTTGTTTGTTTGAATGTGTCCTCCCACACCTCATGTCCAGGAATGGGGTGACAGAGAGGACAGAACACCGGAACAGCCCAAGAGTAAAGCGCAGCACCCCAAGGACTGCCAGTTGAGGCTACGAGTGGTCATCTCACGATGTGAAAGGGACTGGAAAGGTAAAGAGAGGCTGCAAGTTGAGCCGCGCCCGGAGTGAGAGAAGAAAACCCTCCTTCAAGTCCTCTCAGTTGGTAAATCTAGCTGTCAGCCTCAGCTTCCCCCGCTGCTTTCTGCCCAATGCTGGAGCTCCAGTGGATGATGGGACCTTTTGTTTGCTCTCTCAATCAGGCTACTCCAGTTGTCGACGTGGATGCTGTAACTCCTGACTCGACAGTGTTTCTCTCTCTCTCTCTCTCTCTCTCTCTCTCTCTCTCTCTCTCTCTGTCTGTCTGTCTGTCTCTTGCTAGCTGTTCTTGTGCTTCTGTCTGCCACAGACTTAATAAACTCACCCACGGAAACAGAAATCAGCTACTGCACATCATTCTCCTGGCCACACAGATATGTGAAGTATATCTGAGTAAGATTTAGACTTTTATTGGTCTCCAGGAACATAGACTGTGAAGGTACAGATTCCACCTCAGCAGCATGGCAAGGATGTGTACTAACATCAGGAAGTCTCCCTACAGTACAATGAAGGGATCATACTCCCCCAAATTTCAAGACCCCAACTAATGATGAGAAAGTATCAGACAAACCCACTTGGGGAGATATTCTATGAATACCTCATCACTATTCTTCAAAAATCATCAAGGTCAAATATTTGAAGAGACTAAAGAGATACAACAACTAACTACATGGTGTGGATAGAAGTCTGACACAGGAAAGAGATTACCATGGAAAGCCATGGTATCTGTGGTCAATAAGTCACCCTAGACCACTGCTGCAGTTAGTGACTAGGCTTTCTTTCTTTGCTCCACACAAGCACACAGGTCCATGTCTGACATGAACATCAGAGCAGGGCTTCTTGCCTTCAGCACAACTGTATTTGGGAGCTGACAGTTCTTCGCTGCGGGACTGTCCTATGCATTACAGGGGAGTCAGCAGCAGCCTGGATTTTATCCATTAGGTGTCACTAGTATTCCCTGACCCCCAAGATGGGACACCCCAGAAATGTCTCTGAGATATCTCTGAAGGTCCCCCTGGGGGCAGATGCCCTCTGTTTGAAGGAGCTGGACAGAAGTCGAAACTCTTTATGTACATTAGTTACTTTTCCCATTGCTGTCATCAAACATATGACAGAAGCAACTGAAGAAGGCAAAGTTTATTTTGGCCCACAGTTTGAAGAAAGAGGCCAGAAAGTCTTGGCGGCAGGAGTGTGAAGCAGCTGGTCACATGACATCCACAGTCAGGAAGCAGCTGGTCACATGACATCCACAGTCAGGAAGCAGCTGGTCACATGACATCCACAGTCAGGAAGCACAGAGAGATGAGCACTGGTGCTCAGCTCACCATCTCCTTTTTATGCAGTCGGGGACCTCGGCCCACGGACAGGTGGTGCATATATTTAGGATGGGTCTTCCCACCTCAGCTAACCAACTCAGTCTATGAAGTCCTTCACAGATGTGCCCAGACATTTATCTCCTAGATGACTCCAGCATCGCCAAGGTGACCATCAAAATTAGCCCTTATGCTATAATACACCTGCAACTCTTCTACAAACCTACTTATCTCAAAATCAAAAGCTAAAAGACAAAACACAGTAACACACACACAAAGACAAAAGAGCTATCTAGTAAGGTAACACTACGACAGCTAGCACTTAAACTATGACGACAATCCAAGTACCAATGAGGGTTCAAGCATGAGGAGCCACAGACACTGTTGGTGTCTCTAAAAGCCAAATGAACACTCAACATTCAACTTGTCTTCTAGGGGTCTAGCCAAATGAAATGAAGACACAGCTACACACAGAGGCTGCAAAACATGTATGCAAGCATCACTCCTGGAAAAAATATCTGGTCCATTTGCTGTGAACACATGTGCAAAACATAGAATGTCCAGAGAAGGTGTCAAAGTACTGACAAAAACAAAGTGATTCCTACTTGGTTCTCTTAGTTGTAGTGAAATAAAATGAGAAAACACTGGGAACCAGGCCAGTGGCTGTAGGGACCCAGGGATCAGGGGAGGGAAGGTCTGACCATGAGGGGCACACACAGGAACTTGTTGGGTGACAGACATTCAAGCTCCTGTGGTGATGGTTGCATAACAGGACACCCTGAATGCTCTAGGTGAGCATGGTGTGCACAAATGGACATAGGGAGCTGTTGTAGACAAAGGCAACCAGACATCAATGTCAGAACCAACAGATGCCCTATGCCAAAGGCCTCACTGTGCACAGGAGAGCCAAAGTGGACTCACCTACTCTGATTTTCATAAAAAGAAGACTACAAATTGAGGATGCAAAGTGAAGTCCTCTGGCCCAGCACAACACAGAATATGTCAACACAAGCCTGTCCACAGAGACAGATAATACCCTTGGGATAAAAGGTTGAGATTTGGCAGCCAGGAAGCTTGGGGAAGTCGAAACAGACACTATGGAGAAAGAAACTTATTACCTCATTCACACCAGCCTCCCCAGGGAAATTAAAGAACTTAGATCCCCAATCTGCTGCTCTGGCCACAGAATGGATAGACAAATCTGCATCCAGCCTCAATTGGGCACAAGGGACCACCCCTCCCAAGGACAGAGAAGAAAGGGATTAGTGAGACCCCAGAGAAGGACAGCCTACTGGTGTGAATACAGATGGAAAGGGCCACAGGCAGATAGATAGCCGCCTGTGTTAGAGCTTTGGAAAACCTGCTGCTTTCCATGAGTATGCCCTGGGAGAACATGGGATTCACCGAGCCAGAGCACAGGCCTCAGGACCTTCTCAGTTAGCAAGGCTAACAAGATGGGGAAGGACATGGCCTCTGCAAAGACTGGACCTGCCAGCCCACCAAGCCAAGAACTCAGTGAGATGGAGCAGCAGGTGCTAAGCACCCAAGAGGAATAGGAACGGTTAGGATAAGCAGAAAGCAAACAGCAATATGAGTCGATTTAACCAGCCACACGGACAGCAGAATCAATGTCAGTGATCTGATGAGGGGCCGGCCTTTGGATGCTGGGAGAGGGTGCTGTCTATGAACATGGCAGGCTGCATTCAAAGGACACGGGGCCAGAAGACCACTGGGTGGATTCGTATGAACAAGTCATGAAGCAGAGATGGGTGGACTGTACCAAAAGCAAGATATGTTCATACATCTTTCACAGTAAATACAGTTGGAATTTTGAAAGTTATAGGTTCAAGTATATACAAATAAATACTGCACAAAATCAAAAGAAAGCTGGACTGCATGCATTCCTATCAGACAATGTGAGCTTCAGAAAAAGGGGTGAAGACACTATGCAACAAATAAAACAGCCAACTTAACAGGAAAAGAAGAGGAGGAAGGAGGAGGAGGAGGGGAAGAGGAAGAGGAAGAGAGAAGAATGCTAGCAGGGTACACTCCCAGCATCAAGACTTCCAAAAGGATGGGAAAATGGGTAACAACCATAGCTGACAATGTGAACACTGTTCTCTCAGGAACTACCCACACAGGCACATAGAAAGCAAGGGCAGCAGACAGCTCAGAGGTGAAGGTAAAGGCTGTGAACAGCTCTGAGGTGAAGAGGGCATCAGATGGCTCAGAGGCGGAGAGGGCTGCGGATGGCTCAAAGGTGTAAGGGCAGCAATGACTCAGAGATGAAGGTTAGGGTAGTGGACAGCTCAGGGGTAAAGGTACTTGTCACCAAGCCTTGTCACTGGAGTCCTACTAGAAAGAGAGAGCCCACTCCCACAAGCTGTCCTCTGATCTCAATAAGGGCACTGTGGCATTCAAGCACCCACGCACGTACACATACCAACAAATCAATTTATTGCAGGAAGTAAATAAATAACACAGAAACCTGGAAAATGCCTCCAACCAACTTAACCCAATTGATATAA